>NC_074688.1:46751117-46851096 GCF_029448725.1 Salvelinus fontinalis | reverse complement strand
GAAAATCAGACATTTCCTCAGTTTGGTGCTTGAAAACCCCTTTGTAATTATTGTAGCCAATTTCTAGGTTCTCTCCTCCCTTCCCTTTATAATTATCATACATTTCATTTCTTTTTTTTTATCCGTTTTTTTTTTTGTGATAGATGTGGCCACTTCTGTTTGTTTAATTTGTTTCCCAACCCGCTTCGATTATTTATAAATGTGTTGCACTCGTCTGTAGCGGTAAAGCCACCTGCGATTATTATGAGGATAAACACATACAACACTGGGGGGTTTTCAACTTGTCTTTCTAAACAAATCCTTCCATTTAAAAAAGAAAAGTAACCTGTTTTTTTTGGTCACGTTCTCATGATTAAAAACGACGATGGTTTGTGCCTGCGTTGGCCACATAGACTCCAGAAATCTATTTAGTCGGGCCATGTTCACATTATTCTCACATATTTTACAATTAAATAATCATTTGAATATCAATGCATTGGCAGGCCTATTATTATTCTTTTAAACTACATTTTTCTTTAAGTGCATTTTTCTTAAAGTGGTCATGGCCATGTGTTTTTTGTACTCCTGTTGTATGCTTATGGGGGGGGGGGGGGGGTCTATATTAAGCCCTATTCGTACAATTATATAAATTATAAAGATGTATAACTTTCAGGTCCTTGAAAATTACAATTAAGTGCTTGAAAAAGTCCCTCAAAGTGCTTGAATGTGACTTGCATGAGCCCTGCTTGTATGAGCCCTGCTTATAGGACGTACAGTCCTTAGCCTATAGGATGTACAGTCCTTAGCCTATAGGATGTACAGTCCTTAGCCTATAGGATGTACAGTCCTTAGCCTATAGGATGTACAGTCCTTAGCCTCCTATAGGATGTACAGTCCTTAGCCTCCTATAGGATGTACAGTCCTTAGCCTATAGGATGTACAGTCCTTAGCCTATAGGATGTACAGTCCTCAGCCTCCTATAGGATGTACAGTCCTTAGCCTATAGGATGTACAGTCCTTAGCCTCCTATAGGATTTACAGTCCTTAGCCTCCTATAGGACGTACAGTCCTTAGCCTCCTATAGGACGTACAGTCCTTAGCCTATAGGAGGTACAGTCCTTAGCCTATAGGAGGTACAGTCCTTAGCCTATAGGATGTACAGTCCTTAGCCTATAGGATGTACAGTCCTTAGCCTCCTATAGGATTTACAGTCCTTAGCCTCCTATAGGACGTACAGTCCTTAGCCTCCTATAGGACGTACAGTCCTTAGCCTATAGGAGGTACAGTCCTTAGCCTATAGGAGGTACAGTCCTTAGCCTATAGGATGTACAGTCCTTAGCCTATAGGAGGTACAGTCCTTAGCCTCCTATAGGACGTACAGTCCTTAGCCTATAGGAGGTACAGTCCTTAGCCTATAGGAGGTACAGTCCTTAGCCTATAGGAGGTACAGTCCTTAGCCTATAGGATGTACAGTCCTTAGCGTACTATAGGATGTACAGTCCTTAGCCTATAGGATGTACAGTCCTTGGTCTATAGGATGTACAGTCCTTAGCCTCCTATAGGATGTACAGTCCTTAGTCTATAGGATGTACAGTCCTTAGCCTATAGGATGTGCAGTCCTTAGCCTATAGGATGTGCAGTCCTTAGCCTATAGGATGTGCAGTCCTTAGCCTATAGGATGTGCAGTCCTTAGCATCCTATAGGATGTACAGTCCTTAGTCTATAGGATGTACAGTCCTTAGCCTCCTATAGGATGTACAGTCCTTAGCCTATAGGACGTACAGTCCTTAGCCTCCTATAGGACGTACAGTCCTTAGCCTCCTATAGGATGTATAGTCCTTAGCCTATAGGATGTACAGTCCTTAGCCTCCTATAGGATGTACAGTCCTTAGCCTATAGGATGTACAGTCCTTAGCCTCCTATAGGATGTACAGTCCTTAGCCTATAGGATGTACAGTCCTTAGCCTATAGGATGTACAGTCCTTAGTCTATAGGATGTACAGTCCTTAGCCTCCTATAGGATGTACAGTCCTTAGCCTATAGGATGTACAGTCCTTAGTCTATAGGATGTACAGTCCTTAGCCTATAGGATGTACAGTCCTTAGTCTACGTCACAGGTGTCAAACTCATTCCACGGGGGGCCGAGTGTCTGCGGGTTTTCGCTCCTCCCTTATACTTGATTGATGAATTAACATCACTAATTAGTTAGGAACTCCCCACACCTGGTTGTCTAGGGCTTTATCGAAAGGAAAAACCAAAAACCTGCAGACACTAGGCCCTCCGTGGAATGAGTTTGACACCCCTGGTCTACGTGATTGTATGGGTGGAGTTATGAGTCAATATACATGTATTCACTTTCATTCTTCTAAGTACACATGTTGAACTGCATGAAAATCCTTGTTATTTTTGTTTCAAACCACTTAGGATATTTTTTTATGCCAACGTCAAACATTGAGCCCATTATTTATAGAGACCCATGTAGATGACGTGGTATTTCCTACTTTGCTGTGAATGAAGCAGGGAGCCGAGAATTCACACAGGTGACCAAATAAACTGGCGCTAGGACGTTAAAAACAAACAGATGACTATCCCTCTTCTCCAGACAGGTAAAACCATGAAAGGGAGGGAGTGTGATGGCCAACAGCGAGGTCGCTAAGCTAGATAAGTGGGGTAAGGTTGGGCCCCGCTATACGCCCCTGGGTAAGTTGTAGACCTCAGATGGCACTGGGCCAAAGCGAGGTCGCTAAGCTAGATAAGTAGGGTAAGTTTGGGCCCCGCTATACGCCCCTAGGAAAGTTGTACATCTCAGATGGCACTGGGCCAACAGGGCCTACTATATCTATTACAAGGTCTCAATGTAGTAAGATAAATAGTAGCACCCAGGTAGGTCTATATTAAGGCTGGTCAATGGGAGAACCATGGTGGGTCTATATTAAGGCTGGTCAATGGGATAACCATGGTGGGTCTATATTAAGGCTGGTCAATGGGAGAACCATGGTGGGTCTATATTAAGGCTGGTCAATGGGAGAACCCAGGTAGGTCTACATTAAGGCTGGTCACTGGGAGAACCATGGTGGGTCTATATTAAGGCTGGTCAATGGGTGAACCATGGTGGTCTATATTAAGGCTGGTCAATGGGAGAACCATGGTGGTCTATATTAAGGCTGGTCAATGGGATAACCATGGTGGGTCTATATTAAGGCTGGTCAATGGGATAACCATGGTGAGTCTATATTAAGGCTGGTCACTGGGAGAACCCAGGTAGGTCTATAGTAAGGCTGGTCAATGGGAGAACCCAGGTAGGTCTATATTAAGGATGGTCAATGGGAGAACCCAGGTAGGTCTATATTAAGGATGGTCAATGGGAGAACCCAGGTAGGTCTATATTAAGGCTGGTAGAACACCTTGGCAATGTGTCCTGAAGATCAGACAGTATGTCAGTCAACTGAGTTGTGAAATTCAACTTATCTTCCTTGGCAGTACACATCTCCCAGCAGAGCGTTTAACCAGAAACGATACAGCAACAATTAACCATATTTAATTGTGTTTTTCCCCCCGAATATTAAAGACCGCCAACTGTTGATGCCAAGGTGTGACCTTGATCAAAACACTCCACCGTGTCTCCATGTCGACGGGCTTGTAAACCAACAAGGCTGTAAACAAAATCTGTGGTGACACGTCTACGTCTCAAAACAGCACCCTATTCCCTCCATAGCGCACTACTTTTGACCAGAGCCCTATGTGTAGCGCACTATGCAGGACATAGGGTGCCGTTTGGCACTCAGGACACAGTAAATCATCGCAGTGTTCCTCCCGGGTGATGCTGTCAGAACAGTTTCATCATGATATGGACACTGCTATCAGAGTCCCAGGGAAGGAGGGAGGGAGGGAGGGAGGGAGGGAAGGAAGGAAGGAAGGAAGGAAGGAAGGAGGGAGGGAGGGAGGGAGGGAGGGAGGGAGGGAGGGAGGGAGGGAAGGAAGGGAAGGAAGGAGGGAGGGAAGGAAGGGAAGGAAGGAAGGAGGTGAGGGAGGGAGGGAGGGAGGGAGGGAGGGAAGGAAGGAAGGAAGGAGGGAGGGAGGGAAGGAAGGAAGGAAGGAAGGAAGGAAGGAAGGAAGGAGGGAGGAAGGAGGGAGGGAGGGAGGGAGGGAGGGAGGGAGGGAGGGAGGGAGGGAGGCATCGGTGATGCTGCCTGCTGTCAAACTGTCACTCCGGGCGAGGAGGACGGACTAATGTCATCCTTTAGAAGATGTCTGTAGCTCCTTCATTAGCAGTCATAACACATGTACCAGTGTTTTGTGACGTCCCGGCCTCGAGGCATCAACACTCTGTACTGTTTCCTCGAGCTTCTGACATGCTTTTATCTTCAACATTGCAACTAAGGGACAGGTCAAGATTTATTCCTAAACAAAAATTCACCCCCCTTCCAAATTTATATATATATTTTTCACATGACCCTCCTCTTGTACTGTAAAAAAAATAAAAAAAGTACCCCCCCATAGAATTAACTCAAAAATATTGTTTACAACCACAAGTAGCAAAAACTGTATTAACCCAGTGTGACCCCATGTTTATAAATGTGGATATCGACTTTGCTATTTCAGCATATATTTTTGGATGGCACAATCGATGGCACAAGATTGAGTGGTCGCCGACCACCATGGACGAGCTCTCTCTCTCTCCCTGCCCTGTCTCATTACACTACGATCACAGCTGGCTGCAGAAAATGATCAGCTAGGACGGGAAATCAGAATTTCAACATTTTGACGCCATATAAAATATATGCCCACCTCTTTTTCCAGCAACAGGTGTCTGTGCCAAACGCACCACACAACAAGTAAACAAAGTATAATGACTTCGGGTTAATGTCAAGCTATTTTGACATTGTTGTAGTTATATTTTGGAGGAACGTGTTCATGCCTACAGGAGACTTTATGAAGTAGCCTAATCAGATGAAGACATTGTGATTGGCTGTGTTTACGCCACGCATAAAAGGTAAAACATTTTGAAATGGTAAATGGCAAATATTTTGGTGACTATTGTAGCGTTCTACGTGGTTCTAGGAGCTCGAGGAATAGCCAATCGGATCGGAAAGGAGGCAGAGTGCACGTTCCCGATGGAGCATACGTGGCCACGTTCTTATAGGACGACTACTATCCGCAACAGACAGTGCATCTCTGTATCAGAAGTAGAAATACAGGCAGACTGGCCTGCTACTGTGTCTTAATTGACTTTATAAACTGTCCAGAGTAGCAGCCAGGTCACCCGTGATACAAGTCAATATTCAACGTCCATCCATATCTGAGAACGTCGAGAGATGCCGTGGAAACCGGCCATTGGGGGGGGGGGGGGGGGGGGGGGGGCAACAGTGAGCGATGTTACCTTCAAGTAGGTTCTAGACAAGACCAAGGCAACTCCAGTCCTTAGGGACCTGATTGATGTCACACTTTTGCCCCAGGGTCCCAGCTAACACACCTGACTCCAACAATCACCTAACCATGATCTTCAGTTTAGAATGCAATTACATTAAATCAGCTGTGTTTGCTACGGAGGGGGGGGGGGGGGGGGTGACACCATTCAGGCCCCCCAGGACTGGAGTTGCCCTGTCCTTGACGTTGTGGGCGGTGATGGTGGATGAGTATTAACAAATGCAAACAGATCAGGAAATGTAGCTAGGAGGGAAGAAAGTACACAGTAAAACCTGCAAATAGCGAAGGTAAACCAGGGGGCAAAAACACACTACCCTCGCCTGTGACCCCCCCCCCCCCCCCCCCCACACTCCCCCCAGTGAATTTTGAACTGTTAGTACCCAATGATTGTTCCACTATAGTATGAATACTCCATTAACAGTGGAAAATACCTGTTTATAAAGATACAGCAGCTTCAGTTTTATTACTTACTCTCTTTAGTTATAAAACGCACATTATACCGGCCACAACCTTTATGTCGGATGCTACAGTTTCACGTTTTCACCTTAAAAAAAACGAAATCAGAAAGCTATGCTTCTTAACGGGCCCGAATTGTCCATATTGCTGTGCTTTTGTCGTTGTTCTGATTTCTCCTCTCCTACCTGCAATTTAGCAGAGGCTCTGTGAGGAGTACTGTTCCTCTGCTCGGCCCAGAGGCTCTGTGAGGAGTAGTGTTCCTCTGCTCGGCCCAGAGGCTCTGTGAGGAGTACTGTTCCTCTGCTCGGCCCAGAGGCTCTGTGAGGAGTACTGGCCCTCTGCTCGGCCCAGAGGCTCTGTGAGGAGTACTGGCCCTCTGCTCGGCCCAGAGGCTCTGTGAGGAGTAGTGTTCCTCTGCTCGGCCCAGAGGCTCTGTGAGGAGTACTGCCCCTCTGCTCGGCCCAGAGGCTCTGTGAGGAGTACTGCCCCTCTGCTCGGCCCAGAGGCTCTGTGAGGAGTACTGTTCCTCTGCTCGGCCCAGAGGCTCTGTGAGGAGTACTGCCCCTCTGCTCGGCCCAGAGGCTCTGTGAGGAGTACTGCCCCTCTGCTCGGCCCAGAGGCTCTGTGAGGAGTACTGCCCCTCTGCTCGGCCCAGAGGCTCTGTGAGGAGTACTGTTCCTCTGCTCGGCCCAGAGGCTCTGTGAGGAGTACTGTTCCTCTGCTCGGCCCAGAGGCTCTGTGAGGAGTACTGCCCCTCTGCTCGGCCCAGAGGCTCTGTGAGGAGTACTGTTCCTCTGCTCGGCCCAGAGGCTCTGTGAGGTGTACTGTTCCTCTGCTCGGCCCAGAGGCTCTGTGAGGAGTACTGTTCCTCTGCTCGGCCCAGAGGCTCTGTGAGGAGTAGTGTTCCTCTGCTCGGCCCAGAGGCTCTGTGAGGAGTACTGTTCCTCTGCTCGGCCCAGAGGCTCTGTGAGGAGTAGTGTTCCTCTGCTCGGCCCAGAGGCTCTGTGAGGAGTACTGCCCCTCTGCTCGGCCCAGAGGCTCTGTGAGGAGTAGTGGCCCTCTGCTCGGCCCAGAGGCTTTGTGAGGAGTAGTGTTCCTCTGCTCGGCCCAGAGGCTCTGTGAGGAGTACTGCCCCTCTGCTCGGCCCAGAGGCTCTGTGAGGTGTACTGTTCCTCTGCTCGGCCCAGAGGCTCTGTGAGGAGTACTGCCCCTCTGCTCGGCCCAGAGGCTCTGTGAGGAGTACTGTTCCTCTGCTCGGCCCAGAGGCTCTGTGAGGAGTACTGTTCCTCTGCTCGGCCCAGAGGCTCTGTGAGGAGTACTGTTCCTCTGCTCGGCCCAGAGGCTCTGTGAGGAGTACTGTTCCTCTGCTCGGCCCAGAGGCTCTGTGAGGAGTACTGCCCCTCTGCTCGGCCCAGAGGCTCTGTGAGGAGTACTGCCCCTCTGCTCGGCCCAGAGGCTCTGTGAGGAGTACTGTTCCTCTGCTCGGCCCAGAGGCTCTGTGAGGAGTAGTGTTCCTCTGCTCGGCCCAGTGGCTCTGTGAGGAGTAGTGTTCCTCTGCTCGGCCCAGAGGCTCTGTGAGGAGTAGGGCCCCTCTGCTCGGCCCAGAGGCTCTGTGAGGAGTAGGGCCCCTCTGCTCGGCCCAGAGGCTCTGTGAGGAGTAGTGTTCCTCTGCTCGGCCCAGAGGCTCTGTGAGGAGTAGTGTTCCTCTGCTCGGCCCAGAGGCTCTGTGAGGAGTAGTGTTCCTCTGCTCGGCCCAGAGGCTCTGTGAGGAGTAGTGTTCCTCTGCTCGGCCCAGAGGCTCTGTGAGGAGTAGTGTTCCTCTGCTCGGCCCAGAGGCTCTGTGAGGAGTAGTGTTCCTCTGCTCGGCCCAGAGGCTCTGTGAGGAGTAGTGTTCCTCTGCTCGGCCCAGAGGCTCTGTGAGAAGTAGTGTTCCTCTGCTCGGCCCAGAGGCTCTGTGAGGAGTAGTGCCCGTCTGCACTTCCCCTGCGCTGCACAGGCCAGAGGCCCTACAGTAATCAATGTTGATGAATGAGGAGGAAGGCTCTTTATTCCAGGTTGCGCTGAATAGAAAGTTTCCATTATCTCTCACAGTGTATGCACTCTATCACAGTGACAGGATTGAGGCAAACCACACTCCATTGCCCTCACTCTGTGGTCCGCACCTAGCTTCATCTGTCTGCTAAGAAAAGAAGCACAAGGAGAGGGAGACGACTGTTAAAATAACACTGCCTGCCTGCACACACACAGCAATACACCAATGAACACCTTACATTTCCAAAAAAAAACTGTCTGTTTTCAGGAAATGGTGGGAAAAGAACTGCCATATTTTACCATTGATAAACATACAATCATAAAACTTCAGAACCTATTCTGAATATTACATCTTGGTTCTAGAGCCATGAAATCTTCAGAGAACATGATGAGGAGTTACTGCATTTAACTTATGTAAAAAAAAAAAATGGAAATTGACTAAAATGGATTTATTAGGGCTTCATCCGACAGCAAGGCTAAAGTAGTTTAGATTGTTAAAATAACACCGGCCAACAATACATAACCCCTACAGCGTTCAACTGCCTGCTAATAAAGACACAAACCAACAGTCAATACAGATGTAGGATCTTCATTTGATCACTCTTTTGTTGCTGAGAATTTTCCTGCACAGCGTTTAAATGCAAACTTGTAGTGTATTCAAGGTTTAAAAAGGCTTCTAAAAAGTTTGTCATTTCCACTTTAAAATGTCAGACTTGATTTGTCCCTAACGGAAAATGTATCAACCCCTACAAAGAACGTTCATTAATTCAAATCCACATAACAATTCACATGTCCTGTTGCTGCAGGATTATTTTCCCTGCTGCAGCAAACTGTCTCAAATTAAGATCCTACATTTGTACATATCTATAGTACACATGATATTCTGGCCAAAAAGATGTGAGCATCCGGTTATATCGGAATGTACCACAAACAAAAGTAGTGCACTATAAAGGGAATAGGGTACGATTTGGTACCAAAACATTACCGGTAACAATAGACACATCATTACTGTGTGTCCGTCTGCCGCTGCTGTTTTGGAGACTGGACTCATTATTGTTTCATGTATCTGGTGTTTGAGACTTTCCTTTAGTACAGACCAGGGTCACACACTTTTCTCCATTAGTGTCATTAAGGGAATGAGTCCCAAATGCCCTCCTTAGTCCCTTAGTGCGCCACCCTGTATGTGGCCTGTTCTACACTACCTACTTATCGCAGATCTATACAATTATAGCACAGCTATGGTCCACAGGGCTCTGGTCAAAAGTAGTGCACTATGTAGGGAATAGGGTGCTATGGGCTCTGGTCTAAAGTAGTGCACTATGTAGGGAATAGGGTGCTACGGGCTCTGGTCTAAAGTAGTGCACTATGTAGGGAATAGGGTGCTATGGGCTCTGGTCTAAAGTAGTGCACTATGTAGGGAATAGGGTGCTACGGGCTCTGGTCTAAATTAGTGCACTATGTAGGGAATAGGGTGCTATGGGCTCTGGTCTAAAGTAGTGCACTATGTAGGGAATAGGGTGCTACGGGCTCTGGTCTAAAGTAGTGCACTATGTAGGGAATAGGGTGCTACGGGCTCTGGTCTAAAGTAGTGCACTATGTAGGGAATAGGGTGCTATGGGCTCTGGTCTAAAGTAGTGCACTATGTAGGGAATAGGGTGCTACGGGCTCTGGTCTAAAGTAGTGCACTATGTAGGGAATAGGGTGCCATTCAGGATGTACTCTGTATGTAGATGGGGCTATACTAGCCTACCTACCGTAGATCTGTACTATATAACGCGCAAACAACAATGGCTGCTGCTATAATCTGGGTGAAGGAGATTGAGGACAACCATCGTAATTATAATCCTGTATATTTTCGGCGGGGTGCCGTTGGAAATCTTTTATCCTCATTTTTTTTGTATTATTTGGAACATTAAGGCTTTTAGCATTTCACTGTGTACTGCACCTAGCACTCAGAGGTGAGTCATGGTTTCTCAAGTGCATAATGCAGCTCGGGGTTAAGTCATCTCAGAGTCCAAAAATCTACCTCCTCCCTACACCAACTCCCCTCAAAAACGGACATTATTTTTTTCTCTCTCTCTCTCTCTCTCTCTCTCTCTCTCTCTCTCTCGTTCTGGTCTAGAGCCATCTAGTCTCTTGTTCTGGTCTAGAGCCATCTAGTCTCTTGTTCTGGTCTAGAGCCATTTAGTCTTGTTCTGGCATGGTCTAGAGCCATCTAGTCTTGTTCTGGTCTAGAGCCATCTAGTCTTGTTCTGGTCTAGAGCCATCTAGTCTCTTGTTCTGGTCTAGAGCCATCTAGTCTTGTTCTGGTCTAGAGCCATCTAGTCTTGTTCTGGTCTAGAGCCATCTAGTCTTGTTCTGGTCTAGAGCCATCTAGTCTTGTTCTGGTCTAGAGCCATCTAGTCTCTTGTTCTGGTCTAGAGCCATCTAGTCTCTTGTTCTGGTCTAGAGCCATCTAGTCTCTTGTTCTGGTCTAGAGCCATCTAGTCTGTTGTTCTGGTCTAGAGTCATCTAGTCTGTTGTTCTGGTCTAGAGTCATCTAGTCTTGTTCTGGTCTAGAGCCGTCTAGTCTTGTTCTGGTCTAGAGCCATCTAGTCTCTTGTTCTGGTCTAGAGCCATCTAGTCTCTTGTTCTGGTCTAGAGCCATCTAGTCTGTTGTTCTGGTCTAGAGCCATCTAGTGTGTTGTTCTGGTCTAGAGCCATCTAGTCTTGTTCTGGTCTAGAGCCATCTAGTCTCTTGTTCTGGTCTAGAGCCATCTAGTCTCTTGTTCTGGTCTAGAGCCATCTAGTCTGTTGTTCTGGTCTAGAGCCATCTAGTCTCTTGTTCTGGTCTAGAGCCATCTAGTCTCTTGTTCTGGTCTAGAGCCATCTAGTTTTGTTCTGGTTTAGAGCCATCTAGTTTTGTTCTGGTCTAGAGCCATCTAGTCTCTTGTTCTGGTCTAGAGCCATCTAGTCTCTTGTTCTGGTCTAGAGCCATCTAGTCTTGTTCTGGTCTAGAGCCATCTAGTCTTGTTCTGGTCTAGAGCCATCTAGTCTCTTGTTCTGGTCTAGAGCCATCTAGTCTTGTTCTGGTCTAGAGCCATCTAGTCTTGTTCTGGTCTAGAGCCGTCTAGTCTTGTTCTGGTCTAGAGCCATCTAGTCTCTTGTTCTGGTCTAGAGCCATCTAGTCTCTTGTTCTGGTCTAGAGCCATCTAGTCTCTTGTTCTGGTCTAGAGCCATCTAGTCTGTTCTGGTCTAGAGTCATCTAGTCTTGTTCTGGTCTAGAGCCATCTAGTCTGTTGTTCTGGTCTAGAGCCATCTAGTCTCTTGTTCTGGTCTAGAGCCATCTAGTCTTGTTCTGGTCTAGAGCCGTCTAGTCTTGTTCTGGTCTAGAGCCATCTAGTCTCTTGTTCTGGTCTAGAGCCATCTAGTCTCTTGTTCTGGTCTAGAGCCATCTAGTCTCTTGTTCTGGTCTAGAGCCATCTAGTCTGTTCTGGTCTAGAGTCATCTAGTCTTGTTCTGGTCTAGAGCCATCTAGTCTGTTGTTCTGGTCTAGAGCCATCTAGTCTCTTGTTCTGGTCTAGAGCCATCTAGTCTTGTTCTGGTCTAGTGCCATCTAGTCTCTTGTTCTGGTCTAGAGCCATCTAGTCTCTTGTTCTGGTCTAGAGCCATCTAGTCTGTTGTTCTGGTCTAGAGCCATCTAGTCTCTTGTTCTGGTCTAGAGCCATCTAGTCTCTTGTTCTGGTCTAGAGCCATCTAGTCTCTTGTTCTGGTCTAGAGCCATCTAGTTTTGTTCTGGTTTAGAGCCATCTAGTTTTGTTCTGGTCTAGAGCCATCTAGTCTTGTTCTGGTCTAGAGCCATCTAGTCTCTTGTTCTGGTCTAGAGCCATCTAGTCTCTTGTTCTGGTCTAGAGCCATCTAGTCTCTTGTTCTGGTCTAGAGCCATCTAGTCTCTTGTTCTGGTCTAGAGCCATCTAGTCTCTTGTTCTGGTCTAGAGCCATCTAGTCTGTTGTTCTGGTCTAGAGCCATCTAGTCTGTTGTTCTGGTCTAGAGCCATCTAGTCTCTTGTTCTGGTCTAGAGTCATCTAGTCTGTTGTTCTGCTCTAGAGTCATCTAGTCTGTTGTTCTGGTCTAGAGTCATCTAGTCTGTTCTGGTCTAGAGCCATCTAGTCTGTTCTGGTCTAGAGCCATCTAGTCTTGTTGTGGTCTAGAGCCATCTAGTCTGTTCTGGTCTAGAGCCATCTAGTCTGTTCTGGTCTAGAGCCATCTAGTCTGTTCTGGTCTAGAGCCATCTAGTCTGTTCTCGTCTAGAGCCATCTAGTCTGTTCTCGTCTAGAGCCATCTAGTCTGTTCTGGTCTAGAGCCATCTAGTCTGTTCTGGTCTAGAGCCATCTAGTCTTGTTCTCGTCTAGAGCCATCTAGTCTTGTTGTGGTCTAGAGCCATCTAGTCTTGTTCTGGTCTAGAGCCATCTAGTCTGTTCTGGTCTAGAGCCATCTAGTCTGTTCTGGTCTAGAGCCATCTAGTCTTGTTCTGGTCTAGAGCCATCTAGTCTGTTCTGGTCTAGAGCCATCTAGTCTTGTTCTGGTCTAGAGCCATCTAGTTTTGGTGTTGGGTGTCTGCCTGCCGCGGCAGTAGATATGTGATTCCACTGCTCGTCCGCCCACACCATGGTCTATCATTTAATTTTTTCTCATTTAATTTCAGGCTTCTAGAGGCAAGCTGCTTTGTTCTTGGGTGTGTGTACCAAATGCCACCCTATTCCCCCGCATAGGGAACTAGGGTATGTACCAGGGCCACTACACAGGGAATAGAGTGTAATTTGAGATGCATCCAGAGTCTGTTTTTTACTCTGAGCAACAACAGATGTCTCGTTAGACAGAAAAAAGGCGACAGGAGGAGACAAGGCGAGGGCCCCCAGGACTCAGTAAATGTAATAATTAATATCAATATACTACTACAAAAGAATCAGGGACTGGCTTCAGACGTCCTTTCAAGTCAAATGATAAAACCAATCATGTCTAATTTTCCATCGCCTCTTTGTTTCGTATCTCTCCCCTCGGGGAAGGAGTAGAGAGATGAAGCTTAGTTCTGTCGATGGACGATGAGGCTTTTCCACAAGACTACATCAACATCTTTATCACCAACAGTAAAGGTTTAGGATCTTAATTTGACCCGTTTCTCACACAGGAAAATAATCCTGCAGCAACAGGAAATGTGAATTATTGTGTGGAATATAATTAATGGACATTTGTGTAGGCGTTGAGGGATTTTTAGTTAGGTCGAGTCTGACATTTTTTTTGTAGAAATTACTTTAGAAGCCTTTTTAAACCTTGAATACACTGCCAGTTTACATTTCCTGCAACAACAGGGTGATCAAATTAAGATCCTACATCTGTATACTGTTGATATAGAAGTGTAATGTTAAAATGTTTACATGAAAGATAATCAACATGACAAGTTAGATAGATATATAGATAGATAAATAGATAGATGAATAGACTGATAGAAAGATGTTTTCACAGATCACATTATTGTGTACAAAAGCAAGTCAAAAGAACAAAACGCCACTGTCCCAAATGGTGCCCTATTCCCCTATGGACCCTGGTCAATAAGGGAGTAGCGTGTCATAGGGCCCTGGTCAAAGTAGTGCACTATATAGGGAATAGGGTGCCATAGGGCCCTGGTCAATAAGGGAGTAGTGTGTCATAGGGCCCTGGTCAAAGTAGTGCACTATATAGGGAATAGGGTGCCATAAGGCCCTGGTCAATAAGGGAGTAGCGTGTCATAGGGCCCTGGTCAAAGTAGTGCACTATATAGGGAATAGGGTGCCATAGGGACCTGGTCAAAAGTAGTGCACTATATAGGGAGTAGCGTGCCATAGGGCCCTGGTCAAAAGTAGTGCACTTAATAGGGAGTAGGGTGCCATAGGGCCCTGGTCAAAAGTAGTGCACTAAATAGGGTGCAATTTGAGACACACTCGATGACTATAGTCACCATGACCTTCAGATAGCCTGGGTTGATGGTTAATAGAGCCAAGGACACTTGCGTTGTGATGGCCTTGTTCCCTGCTGGTAGACAGGTTGCTCTACATCGTCTCCAGCTGGTCTCTTAATTACTGCTCTCCACTACCAGCGAAGCTACAGAAACCTATTAGAAAACACATTCCATCCAACGTATCTGTCATGCCCTGATCTGTTTCACCTGTCTTTGTGCTTGTCTCCCCCCCCCCCCCCCCCCCAGGTGTCGCCCCAACTCCCCCATTATCCCCTATGTATACCTGTGTTCTCTGTTTGTCTGTTGCCAGTTTGTCTTGTTTGTCAAGCTTACCAGCGTTTGTCTTGTCAGCTCATGTATTTTTCCCCAGCCTCTCTGTTTTCTCGCCCTCCTGGTTTTTGACCCTCGCCTGTCCTGACCCTGAACCCGCCCCCCTGACGACTCTGCCTGCCCCTGAGCCTGCCTGCTGTCCTGTACCTTTGCCCCTATCTGGATTTCCGACCTCTGCCTGACCTGAGCCTTCCTGCCGTCCTGTACCTTTGCCCCTGTTGCTGTAATAAACATTGTTACTTCGACAGGGTCTGCATCTGGGTCCTAACTTCCTCCCTGATAGTACCGGTGAAGCTACAGAAACATATTACAAAACACATTCGACCCAACGTACCAGTTAAGCAAAATTACTGTTGTTTGAAAATCCAAAAATGGTCCCATTATAAATCGCAATCTGGGTCAGGTTGGCATCATTTCGACGCCTGTTCTATTACCAACATGACTAGCTAAATTCTAAAATATGATCTTACAGTGCTAGGCTTTCACAATGTCATTCAGGGAAACAGATGGTAATTTTGGTGCCATAGAAGGAGTCAATGAGTGCATGCAGGCTTGTGTGCATTCAGGCTTGTGTGTATTCGTGTGCATTTAGGCTTGTGTGCATTTGTGTGCATTCAGGCTCGTGTGCATTCAGGCTCGTGTGCATTCAGGTCCGTGTGCATTCAGGTCCGTGTGCATTCAGGCTTATGTGCATGCAGGCTTGTGTGCATTCAGGCTCGTGTGCATTCAGGTCCGTGTGCATTCAGGCGTATGTGCATTCAGGCACGTGTGCATTCAGGCTTGTCTGCATTCAGGCGTATGTGCATTCAGGCTTGTGTGCATTCAGGTCCGTGTGCATTCAGGTCTGTGTACATTCAAGCCCGTGTGCATTCAGGCTTTTGTGCATTCAGGCTTGTGTGCATTCAGGCGTATGTGCATTCAGGCTTGTGTGCATTCAGGCTTGTGTGCATTCATGTGCATTCAGGCTTGTGTGAATTAGTTTGCATTCCGGCTCGTGTGTATTCAGGCTCGTGTGTATTCAGGCTCGTGTGTATTCAGGCTCGTGTGCATTCAGGCGTATGTGTATTCAGGCTCGTGTGTATTCAGGCTTGTGTGCATTCAGGCGTATGTGTATTCAGGCTTGTGTGTATTCAGGCTCGTGTGTATTCAGGCCCGTGTGTATTCAGGCCCGTGTGTATTCAGGCCCGTGTGTATTCCTGCTCGTGTGTATTCAGGCTTGTGTGTATTCAGGCTCGTGTGTATTCAGGCTCGTGTGCCACAGCAAATTTTCTTCACAATAGAAAACATAGGCCCATTCTGTTCAGAATAACCCAGAGTATGACACCATGTCATCTGGTAACTGTACATCAAACATAGTGACCATAAATGTTGACACTGTATATTACATTCGTTTTTTGATATGGAAATGTGAAAGTGAACATTTGGATTCATGTGTGGTTTGGCTTGCTTGTATGACATCAAAGCTGTATTTATTATAATCCTCAACATCTCATCTTTCAAAATACATTGAGTCCTCTTTATTCTGAAGCATTTCCCTCACTCAGACAACAAAATATTTGCCCAATTATGGGCAACTTACTGTCGCGCAAGGTGCTCAGGTTCAGAACGGCTGTCAGTCTAAACCCGACACGGAGCTGTGAAGCAGAGAGCCTGAGGTCTGACGTCATGTATAGCATGTTACCGTACAGCCACTGTGTACCAAGTTAGGCGTTCATCAGTGTCCAAAATCTGCTATTTTCAACCCGTTTACGGGTAGAAGATTGAAAGGGTTACGCTACAGAATGAAACCTATTATAAAACATGTTCAACTATACCTTCAACCACAATTAAAACTCACATTGAACTCCCTCCCTCATTGAACAACCTCAACTAAAACACATTCAACCCAATGTTTAACCACAACAGAAACCTATTAAAAAACACATTCAACCCAATGTTTAACCACAACAGAAACCTATTAAAAAACACATTCAACCCAATGTTTAACCGCAACAGAAACCTATTAAAAAACACATTCAACCCAATGTTTAACCACAACAGAAACCTATTAAAAAACACATTCAACCAAATGTTTAACCACAACAGAAACCTAATAAAAACACATTCAACCCAATGTTTAACCGCAACAGAAACCTATTAAAAAACACATTCAACCCAATGTTTAACCGGAACAGAAACATATAAAAAAACACATTCAACCCAATGTTTAACCGGAACAGAAACCTATTAAAAAACACGTTCAACCCAATGTTTAACCGGAACAGAAACCTATTAAAAACACATTCAACCCAATGTTTAACCGGAACAGAAACCTATTTAAAACACATTCAACCCAATGTTTAACCGCAACAGAAACCTATTAAAAAACACATTCAACCCAATGTTTAACCGCAACAGAAACCTATTAAAAACACATTCAACCCAATGTTTAACCGCAACAGAAACCTATTAAAAAACACATTCAACCCAATGTTTAACCGCAACAGAAACCTATTAAAAACACATTCAACCCAATGTTTAACCGGAACAGAAACCTATTTAAAACACATTCAACCCAATGTTTAACCACAACAGAAACCTTTTACAAAACACATTCAACCCAATGTTTAACATTCCGCTAAATTACTATTATTAATCTTTGTGCTATTGTCAGGTATTTTAGTGGAGTTTTCTTTTTTTCTTTTTTTAAATGAATTTGTCATGTTGTTGTTTGTCTTCTCTTGCACTGAAAATAAATGAAAACTCCACTAAAATATCTGAAAAGAACATTCCAAAACCAGCATTTCTGTTTTATGTTTGACTTCAGGACTAACATTAGACTAGTAACACTTAGGTTGCTTCTCAAATGGCATCCTATTCCCCGTATAGTGTACTACTTTTGACAGGGGCCCTATGGGAAATAGTGCGCTATAGGAAATAGGGTACCAATTGGGATGTAGCCCTGAACTGAAATGAACTCAATCTGTTTTTCATTGAGTATGTCGATGATCCAGTTTGGGAACATTGTGGACCAATAACAATACAGCTGACTACAGCAGCAGTCTAATATGTTGTGTGCACAGTCAGACACTGGTTATTTCCCTGCTGAGTGCCTCCACAACGTCCCCTCTACCTTTCCCTCAACGCATGGAGCAATTTCCAGTAGAAACTGATCAAATACAGCCCTCTAAACCTGAGGTGTGATCGCATGTCCAGATAACTAGAGAAGAAGAGTGTAGGTACCATGAACCTCTACTGAACTGACATGGAGAGAAGAAGAGTGTAGGTACCATGAACCTCTACTGAACTGACATGGAGAGAAGAAGAGTGTAGGTACCATGAACCTCTACTGAACTGACATGGAGAGAAGAAGAGTGTAGGTACCATGAACCTCTACTGAACTGAGAGACAGACAGAGAGACAGAGAGAGAGCGAGTGAGAGAGAGCGAGAGAGCGAGAGAGCGAGAGAGCGAGAGAGAGCGAGAGAGAGCGAGAGAGAGCGAGAGCGAGAGAGAGAGAGAGCGCGAGACAGAGACAGAGAGAGAGAGAGAGAGAGAGAGAGAGAGAGAGAGAGAGAGAGAAAGAGAGAGAGAGAGAGACAGAGAGACAGAGAGACAGAGAGAGAGAGAGAGAGAGAGAGAGAGAGAGAGAGAGAGAGAGAGAGAGAGAGAGAGAGAGAGAGAGAGAGAAAGAGAGAGAGAGAAAGAGAGAGAGAGAGAGAAAACCAGATTACACAGCAGCATAACTATTAAAAAGGATATTAGAGTTTACAAATATCCTGCATAATCGCCTGTGGCCAGCAAGGTTTGGGAGGGGGAGTAGGAACAGGACAGCCAGAGGAGAGAAGAGAGATAATGAAGGATAGCAGAAATACACTGCCAGATGAGAGATAATGCAGGATAGCAGAAACACACTGCCGGATGAGAGATAATGCAGGATAGCAGAAACACACTGCCAGATGAGAGATAATGCAGGATAGCAGAAAAACACTGCCAGATGAGAGATAATGCAGGATAGCAGAAACACACTGCCAGATGGGAGATAATGCAGGATAGCAGAAACACACTGCCAGATGAGAGATAATGCAGGATAGCAGAAACACACTGCCAGATGAGAGATAATGCAGGATAGCAGAAACAAACGGTGAGAAGAGAGATACAGAAGGATAGCAAAAACAAACAGCGAGATGAGAGATAATGCAGGATAGCAGAAACAAACGGTGAGAAGAGAGATAATGAAGGATAGCAAAAACAAACAGCGAGAGGAGAGATAATGCAGGATAGCAGAAACAAACGGCGAGAGGAGAGATAATGAAGGATAGCAGAAACAAACTGCTGGTGATTCTCTGATCCACCTCTACGCAGACGACACCATTCTGTATAAATCTTCCCCTTCTTTGGACACTGTGTTAACAAACCTCCAGACGAGCTTCAATGCCATACAGCTCTCCTTCCGTGGCCTCCAACTGCTCTTAAATGCAAGTAAAACTAAATGCATGCTCTTCAACCGATCGCTGCCTGCACCTGCCCGCCCGTCCAGCATCACTACTCTGGACGATCCTGACTTAGAATATGTGGACAACTATAAATACCTAGGTGTCTGGTTAGACTGTAAACTCTCCTTCAAGACTCACATCAAACATCTCTAATCCAAAATTAAATCTAGAATCGGCTTCCTATTTCGCAACAAAGCATCCTTCACTCATGCTGCCAAACATACCCTCGTAAAACTGACTATCCTACCAATCCTCAACTTCGGTGACGTCATCTACAAAATAGCCTCCAACACTCTACTCAACAAATTGGATGCAGTCTATCACAGTGCCATCCGTTTTGTCACTAAAGCCCCATATACTACCCACCACTGCGACCTGTATGCTCATGTTGGCTGGTCCTCGCTACATATTCGTCACCAAACCCACTGGCTCCAGGTCAGTCTCTGCTAGGTAAAGCCCCGCCTTATCTCAGTTCACTGGTCACCATAGCAGCACCCACCCATAGCACGCGCTCCAGCAGGTATATTTCACTGGTCAACCCCCAAAGCCAATTCCTCCTTTGGCCGCCTTTCCTTCCAGTTCTCTGCTGCCAATGACTGGAACGAACTGCAAAAGTCACTGAAGCTGGAGAATCATACCTCCCTCACTAACTTTAAGCATCAGCTGTCAGAGCAGCTTACCGATCATTGCACCTGTACATAGCCCATCTGTAAATTGCCCACCCAATTACCTCATCCCCATATTGTTATTTATTTTGCTCCTTTGCACCCAGTATCTCTACTTGCACATTCATCTTCTGCACATCTATCACTCCAGTGTTTAATTGCCAAATTATAATTATTTAGCCACTTTTGCGCCTATTATTGTCTTACCTCCCTAATCGTACTACATTTGCACACACTGTATATAGATTTTCTATTGTGTTATGGACTGTACGATTGTTTATTCCTTGTGTAACTCTGTGTTGTTGTTTGTGTCACACTGCTTTGCTTTATCTTGGCCAGGTCGCAGTTGTAAATGAGAACTTGTTCTCAACTGGCCTACCTGCTTAAATAAAGGTGAAAAGGAGAGAGGAGAGATAATGATAGGAGAAACATACTACCAGAAGAAGGATAATGAAGGATAGGATAAACTAACTACCAGAGGAAGGATAATGAAGGATAGGAGAAACAAACTGCCAGAAGAGAGATAAATGAAGGATAGGAGAAACAAACTACCAGAGGAAGGATAATGAAGGATAGGAGAAACTAACTACCAGAGGAAGGATAATGAAGGATAGGAGAAACTAACTACCAGAGGAAGGATAATGAAGGATAGCAGAAACTAACTACCAGTGGAAGGATAATGAAGGATAGCAGAAACTAACTACCAGAGGAAAGATAATGAATGATAGGAGAAACTAACTACCAGAGGAAGGATAATGAAGGATAGCAGAAACAAACTGCCAGTTGCACAACTGAAAGTATTTAACTGAAATGTGTCTTCCGCATGTAACCCAAACTCTCTGAATGAGAGCGGTGCAGGGGGGCAGCCTTAATCGACGTCATCGGCGCCCAGGGAGCAGTTGTTGTTGGGGGTTTTAACTGACTTGGTCAACGGCAGAACGGCAGATTTTTCCACCTTCTCAGCTCAGGTACTCAAACCAGTGACCTTGCACTTATTGGCCCTGCTGTTAGACTACCTGGTACAGTGGAAGCTAAATATCCCCGTAACATCAAGATCCATCACTACAGTTTACTGTAGATATGAGGGACTGTTCTGCATACGGTTCTGTTTTTCAACTCGTAGCCAAGAGCTCTATTTTCATGTCATCTGACCATAGCACCGGTTGTAATCCAATTGCCAATGCCGTTTAGTAAACTCCAAAAGGTGCTTTACTAAACTCCAGGTGGTGCTTTAGTAAACACAAGGCGGTGCTTTAGTAAACACCAGGCGGTGCTTTAGTAAACCCCAGGCGGTGCTTTAGTAAACACCAGGCGGTGCTTTAGTAAACACCAGGCGGTGCATTAGTAAACACCAGCCAGTGTTTAGTAAACACCAGGCGGTGCTTTAGTAAACACCAGATGGTGCTTTAGTAAACACCAGGCAATGCTTTAGTAAACACCAGGCGGTGCTTAGTAAACACCAGGCGGTGCTTTAGTAAACACCAGGCGGTGCATTAGTAAACACCAGGCTGTATTTAGTAAACACCAGGCGATGCTTTAGTAAACACCAGGCGGTGCTTTAGTAAACACTAGGCAATGCTTTAGTAAACACCAGGCGGTGCTTTAGTAAACACTAGGCAGTGCTTTAGTAAACACTAGGCGGTGCTTTAGTAAACACCAGGCGGTGCTTTAGTAAACACCAGGCGGTGCTTTAGTAAACACTAGGCAATGCTTTAGTAAACACCAGGCGGTGCTTTAGTAAACACTAGGCAGTGCTTTAGTAAACACTAGGCAGTGCTTTAGTAAACACTAGGCGGTGCTTTAGTAAACACCAGGCGGTGCTATGGTCAGATGAGTTTAGAAGGTTAAATTGCTAGATGCAACACTTTTCAATCTTAATAGCCAATAGGGAGCACAGCAAGTGAGCATCAAATGAACCCTGACATAATAAAGCGACATTTGTCACGACAGGAACATACTCCCACTGTCTGACAGTACACTACATATACTCAAGAGGTTATTCGTTTCAATGAAGCACACTGTCTCCATCTCAAATGGCACCCTAATCCCTACAGGGGCCCTGGTAAAAAGTAGTGCACTATAAACAGAGTAGGGTGCCATTTTGGAGGCAAGCTCTGTTTGCTTGAGAAAAGGATCATTTGTTATTCTCAGCTCTGTTAAATCACTTTCAATAGTTAGAGTTGAGTGGGGAAGTCACCCCACACTGTTTGCATTCAACTGTGAATTCCTGGGATTTTAATTAGAAGTTAATTTCGAGTCATTATACAATTGCAAGCGATATGTAAAGTAGGATCCTCACAGGTTCCTCACTTTTTTGGGTTAAAGAGGCAAGCTGCAGCTCAAACAACACCAGACGCTGTGTATCACCACCCTGCCATTGTTTTGGTTAACAGCTGAGGGATGGTTTTGGAGAAATTGATGTACTAACTGCAGACTGCGCCTTTAACTGATACACCCATGAGATATATCCCCAGTATATGTGAGATATATGCAACAGATGGACTAAGTATCCATATTATTACCTCGACTGGTTACACAACTGACTGGCACGCATGGGTAGGCAAGGGTGGCAGTGTGTCCCTATGGGCCCTGGTCAAAAGTAGTGCACTATATAGGGAATAGCGTGCCAGTTGCCATGCAACCATACAGTCATTTACATTAGATATAGAAAAGCACATTACCTGAAAACGGAGATGAATAACAATATATGTGATGTAATTTCTGTTGCGATGTTGAAGTGTTAGCGTTTTATTTTTGCATAATTACGCCAAGGGAGATTACCTGAGAAACTCTGTAGCCGGAGATTTGTAGCCTAGCCAAGACAATTCTCTCTCGCTCTCTCTCTCTGTGTGTGTGTGTGTGTGTGTGTGTGTGTGTGTGTGTGTGTGTGTGTGTGTGTGTGTGTGTGTGTGTGTGTGTGTGTGTGTGTGTGTGTGTGTGTGTGTGTGTGTGTGTGTGTGTGTGTGTGTGTGTGTGTGTGTGTGTGTGTGTGTGTGTGTGTGTGTGTGCAGTCAGGGAATTAAAGACAGTTCTGTCTTTAAGTCTGCAACACCTGTCTCATACAACATTACCGAAGAGAAGTAATTAACTGATGTGAGAAGACTAGGGTGTTTCCCAAATGGAACCCTATTCTATACATAGTGCACTATATACTACCCACTACTTATGGGGGAAATAGAGGCCCATTTGAGATGAAGGCTGTATTAGTAGCTTGGGATGAAGGCTGTATTAGTAGCTTGAGATGAAGGCTTTATTAGTAGCTTGAGATGAAGGCTGTAGTAGTAGCTTGGGATGAAAGCTGTATTAGTAGCTTGGGATGAAGGCTGTATTAGTAGCTTGGGATGAAGGCTGTAGTAGTAGCTTGAGATGAAGACTGTAGTAGTAGCTTGAGATGAAGGCTGTAGTAGTAGCTTGAGATGAAGACTGTAGTAGTAGCTTGAGATGAAGGCTGTAGTAGTAGCTTGAGATGAAGGCTGTATTAGTAGCTTGAGATGAAGGCTGTAGTAGTAGCTTGAGATGAAGGCTCTAGTAGTAGCTTGAGATGAAGGCTGTAGTAGTAGCTTGAGATGAAGGCTGTAGTAGTAGCTTGAGATGAAGACTGTAGTAGTAGCTTGAGATGAAGACTGTAGTAGTAGCTTGAGATGAAGACTGTAGTAGTAGCTTGGTTATACCTCTTCATCACCAATCACAAGAAAAAAATGGATTGGAGGCCTAAACACCCGATACATGACATCACATGACATATTCATAAAGAGGCGATTGTGACATAATAATTGTGACATAATGTCATTGGTTGTGTGTTCTAGCACGCTGAGCCTAAGTGACAAGTCACATTACGGCGTGTGAACAGATCTCTCATCTAACATCACAACACTCTTGAGAGCCGCGACTACATCGTGACAAGTTATCAAGGACCCTTCAACTATCTAACAGTGCGAAAGTCTCCCAGATAGAGAGATACCTCTCTTTCTCCAACTAGATGTCATAAGTTAGTCCTAAAGAGTAGCCTATTCGTACATAGTGCACTACTTTTGACCAGAGCCCTGCACTACTAGGAGGAGGAGTCATCAGGAGGAGGAGTCATCAGGAGGAGGAGTCATCAGGAGGAGGAGGAGTCATCGGGAGGAGGAGTCATCAGTAACACACATTTCAGGAGCATCCACTATGATTTACTGTTGTAAAATACTGTATTATGTATATATATATATATATATATATATATATATATATATATATATATATATATATATATATATATATATATATATATATATATATATATATATATATATATATATATATATATATAGTATGTGGACACCACTTAAAAGTAGTGGATTTTTCAGCCACACCCGTTGCTGACAGCTAAAATTAAGCACACAGCCATGCAATCTCCATAGACAAACATTGGAAGTAGAATGGCCCGTACTGAAGAGCTCATTGACTTTCAACGTGGCACCGTCAAAAGATGCCACCTTTCCCAGTCAATTCGGGGCTGTTTTTCATGTTTCGGGCTAGGCATCTTAATTCCAGCGAAGGGAAATCTTAACGCTACAGCATACAATGACATTCTATACGATTCGGTGCTTACAACTTTGTGGCAACAGTCTGGGGAATAACCTTTCCTGTTTCAGCATGACAATGCCCCCCGTGCACAAAGCGAGGTCTATACAGAAAAGGTTTGTCGAGATCGGTGTGGAAGAATTTGACTGGTCTGCACAGAGCGCTGTGCAAGAGCTACAAAGAAGGAGAGTGATGAACTGCTGCATCAGATGACCTGGCCTCCCCAGTCCCCCAACCTCAAACCAATTGAGATTGTTCGGAATGAACTGGACCGCAGAGTGAAGGAAAAGCAGCCAAACAAGTGCTCAGCATATGTGGGAACTCCTTCAAGACTGTTGGAAA
Source organism: Salvelinus fontinalis (assembly GCF_029448725.1). Lineage (NCBI taxonomy): Eukaryota > Metazoa > Chordata > Actinopteri > Salmoniformes > Salmonidae > Salvelinus > Salvelinus fontinalis. The sequence continues at coordinate 46,826,854 of NC_074688.1, read as the reverse complement.
AGCATTCCATGTGAAGTTGGTTGAGAGAATGGGAAGAGTGTGCAAAGCTGTCATCAAGGAAAAGCGTGGAAGAAGAATTTGAAGAATCTCAGAAGTAAAATATAAATTGATTTGTTTTAACACTTTTTTGATTCCATATGTGTTATTTCATTGTGTTGATGTCTTCACTATTATTCAACAATGTAGAAAATAGTAACAATAATGATAAACCTTCAATGAATAGGTGTTTCTAAACTTTTGACTGGTACTGTATATATACACTACCGTTCAAAAGTTTGGGGTCACTTAGAAATGTCTTTGTTTTTGAAAGATAAACACATTTTTTGTCCATTAAAATAACATCGGAATTAATCAGAAATACAGTGTAGACATTGTTAATGTTGTAAATGACTATTGGATTTTTTGATGGAATATTTACATAGAGGCCCATTATCAGCAACCATCACTCTTGTGTTCCAATGGCACGTTGTGTTAGCTAATCCAAGTTAATCATTTTAAAAGGCTAATTGATCATTAGAAAATACTTTTGCAATTATGTTAGCACAGTTGAAAACAGTTGTTCTGATTAAAGAAGCAATAAACTTCTTTAGATTAGTTGAGTATCTGGAGCATCAGCATATGTGGGTTCGATTACAGGCACAACATGGCCAGAAACAAAGTACTTTCTTCTGAAACTCGTTAGTCTATTCTTGTTCTGAGAAATTAAGGCTATTCCATGTGAGAAATTGCCAAGAAACTGAAGATCCCGTACAACGCTGTGTACTACTCCCTTCACAGAACAATGCAAACTGGCACTAACCAGAATAGAAAGAGGAGTGGGAGGCACAATTGAGCAAGAGGACAAGTACAATTGGAGCCAGTTTCCTCCTACAACAGGACAATGACCCAAAGCACAGCTCCAACTATGTAATAACTATTTAGGGAAGAAGCAGTCAGCTGGTATTCTGTCTATAATGGAGTGGCCAGCACAGTCACCGGATCTCAACCCTATTGAGTTGTTGTGGGAGCAGCTTGACCGTATGGTATGTAAGAAGTGCCCATCAAGCCAATCCAACTTGTGGGAGGTGCTTCAGGATACATGGGGTGAAATCTCTTCCGATTACCTCAACAAATTGACAACTAGAATGCCAAAGGTCTGCAAGGCTGTAATTGATGCAAATGGAGGATTCTTTGACGAAAGCAAAGTTTAAAAGGACACAATTATTATTTCAATAGAAAATCGTTATTTATAACCTTATAACCTGGAACATTGCTGCGGGGACTTGCTTCCATTCAGCTACGAGTGCATTAGTGATGTTGGGCGATTAGGCCTAGCTTGCATTCGGCATTTCAATTCATCCCAAAGGTGTTTGATGGGGTTGAGGTCAGGGCTCTGTGCAGACCAGTCAAGTTATTTCACACCGACCTCGACAAACCATTACTGTGTGGACCTCGCTTTATGCACGGGTGGCATTGTCATGCTGAAACAGGAAAGGGCCTTCCCCAAACTGTTGCCACAAAGTTGGAAGCACAGAATCGTCTAGAATGTCATTGTATGCTTTAGTGTTAAGATTGACCTTTGCTTGAACTAAGGGGCCCAAACCATGAAAAACAGCGCTGTCCAAAAATATGGATCCCAATTAACACCCTATTCCATTATAGTGCACTACTTTTGACATGGGCACATAGGGTCCATAGGTTCCCTTGGCTCATAGGTCTCTGGTCAAAAGTAATGGACTATACTGTATACTGTAGGGTTCATTATCATTATTCTAGTAAGTTAATACAGGTATATAACTGTATGGTTCATTATCATTATTCTAGTAAGTTAATACAGGTATATAACTGTATGGTTCATTATCATTATTCCAGTAAGTTAATACAGGTATATAACTGTAGGGTTCATTATCATCATTCTAGTAAGTTAATACAGGTATATAACTGTAGGGTTCATTATTATTATTCTAGTAAGTTAATACAGGTATATAACTGTAGGGTTCATTATCATTATTCTAGTAAGTTAATACAGGTATATAACTGTAGGGTTCATTATCATTATTCTAGTAAGTTAATACAGGTATATAACTGTATGGTTCATTATCATTATTCTAGTAAGTTAATACAGGTATATAACTGTAGGGTTCATTATCATTATTCTAGTAAGTTAATACAGGTATATAACTGTATGGTTCATTATCATTATTCTAGTAAGTTAATACAGGTATATAACTGTATGGTTCATTATCATTATTCTAGTAAGTTAATACAGGTATATAACTGTATGGTTCATTATCATTATTCTAGTAAGTTAATACAGGTATATAACTGTAGGGTTCATCATCATGTGACAGTGCTAAAGCAGCAATGTAATGCCCGAGGTGATATTGGTATTCTTGGCAGAATGAGAATAAGAATCATCTTTTTACAAGAAATGAAAATCAATTAGTACTAAATAAATCAGGAGAGTCCTGACCTGCAGCCAGGCCAGCCAACCACCCGATGATTCTCAATCAGTACATAAGCATGGGATAACCTCCTTGGTATTCTAGAGTGAAGCCTAGTTGGTTCCTGGTTCCTGGGAGAAGCAGAGTTCAGTCTCAAACGATACCTTATTCACTATATATAGATTGATGGGGGGGAAAAAACTATTTAATACATTTGAGAAGAAGGCAGTAACGTAACAAAATGTGGAAAAAGTCAAGGGGTCTGAATACTTTTTGAAGACACAGTATTTTATTTTTATTTATTTTATTTATTTTACCAGGTAAGTTGACTGAGAACACGTTCTCATTTGCAGCAACGACCTGGGGAATAGTTACAGGGGAGAGGAGGGGGATGAATGAGCCAATTGTAAACTGGGGATTATTAGGTGACCATGATGGTTTGAGGGCCAGATTGGGAATTTAGCCAGGACACCGGGGTTAACACCCCTACTCTTACGATAAGTGCCATGGGATCTTTAATGACCTCAGACAGTCAGGACACCCGTTTAACGTCCCATCCGAAAGACAGCACCCTACACAGGGCAGTGTCCCCAATCACTGCCCTGGGGCATTGGGATATTTTTTAGACCAGAGGAAAGAGTGCCTCCTACTGGCCCTCCAACACCACTTCCAGCAGCATCTGGTCTCCCATCCAGGGACTGACCAGGACCAACCCTGCTTAGCTTCAGAAGCAAGCCAGCAGTGGTATGCAGGGTATATATATATTGTGTCATCAAAAAGTATTGATATATATATATACTGTCTTCAAAAAGTATTCAGACCCCTTGACTTTTTCCACATTTTGTTACGTTACAGCCTTATTCTAAAATGTATTAAATTGTTTTTTCCCTCATCAATCTATACACAATATCCTGATAATGACATAGATAAAACAGTTTTTTAGAAATGTTTACTAATTTGTTTTTAAAAAAATCTAATGAAATATTACATTTACATAAGTTTTCAGACCCTTTACTCAGTACTTTGTTGCAGCACATTTTGGCAGCGATCACTTCCTCAAGTCTTCTTGGGTATGACGCTACAAGCTTGGGACATCTGTATTTGGGGAGTTTCTTACGTTCTTCTCTGCAGATCCTCTCAAGCTCTGTCATGTTGGATGGGGAGCGTCTCTGCACAGCTATTTTCAGGTCTCTCCAGAGATGTTTGATTGGGTTCAAGTCCGGGCTCTGGCTGGGCTACTCAAGGACATTCAGAGACTTGTCCCGAAGCCACTCCTGCGTTGTCTTGGTTGTGCTTAGGGTCGTTGTCCTGTTGGAAGGTGAACCTTCCCTCCCAGTCTGAGGTCCTGAGCGCTCTGGAGCAGGTTTTCATCAAGGATCTCTCTGTACTTTGCTCCGATTATATTTTCCTTGATCCTGACTAGTCTCCCTGCCACTGAAAACCCTTATGGGCTGTTGTGTGTAGATTGCTGAGGATTTGTTTCTATTTAATCCATTTAAGAATACGGCTCCAACATAACAGAATGTGTAAAAAGTCACTGAGTCTGAATACTTTCCGAAGGCACTGTATATGGGGCTTGGTCCAAAGTAGTGCACTAGATAGGGAATAGGGTTCCATTTGGGTTAAAAGTAGTGCACTATAGAGGGAATAGAGTGCCATATGGGATGTAGCCAGATGACGGGAGTTACTGATGCCAGCAGCTAAACCTTCTAGACCAGTGGTGTTCACATTTTTTTTGCCAGAATTTCTGGGGACCCCATTTTCTTCCAAATAATATCTACCCTACCCCAAATTTAATGACACAGCCTAAAATTGGAAAATTTAGATTTTTACTTCAACAAATAATCTTAAATTCGTTGCATTTTCATCTCTTATCAAAATTAAAAGAAACCAATAAATACATTTACTCAATAAAATTGTATCTTTCAAATTATTTTTTTCAAAAACATTTCTACATTGTCCCATACAATAATCTGTACTCTTAATGTAAAACAAACAAAAAAATACATTTTGGCAACTCCACTGGAGCTCTCCCCGACTTTGAATACCACTGGACACTGACTGAGATAGCTCTTCCTCTAGGAACCAACCATCTACTGCAGAAACACACACACACACACACACACACACACACACACACACACACACACACACACACACACACACACACACACACACACACACACACACACACACACACACACACACACACACACACACACACACACACACACACACCTAGCCAGGATGAGCAGAGCAGGGGATGAAAGCAGTAGTAGAATGATGAGCTGGGTGAGAAATGGAAGGACTGTTTGTCTTTAAAGGGACATTAATGGCTCAACAATATAAAACGATCAGTGAAAACGGCTGTAAGCCTGATAGCCTAGGACACTTCTTCATTTTGTAGGATATTTAACCATTATGCAGCTGTTTCTAGACATAGAGGCACAGCAGTACTGGGGTAAGAAGGAGGCGTTAGCTAGAAGAATTGGACATGCGTTCCAAATGGCAACCTATTCCCTATTTAGTGCACTACTTTTGACGAGGGCCCTACTACAGTATATAGGGAACATGGAGATTTGGGACACGGACTTGTACTCATAAACGTTTGAGAGGAATGGTAGGTTCCATTTACCTACAGAACCATAATGTAAACAGAATACACTCCTCATATTGAATTCCTCTAGGACGGGTCATGTGTAAATACGCCTCCTCGTCTTATTATTAGCCCGTTAAACACCACTTTACTCTGTCTGCTGGCGTCGCGCCTCCTCTCTGCTGCTCTCCATCACGGCTGGGCCTCAGACACTATCCAAAATGGCATTCTATTCCACTTATAAAGTGCACTACTTACTACACTAAGGGATTAGGGTGCCATTTGCTATACAGGCCCGTAGTGGGGTAGTATTTATCATATATAAGCATATTCTATATACCTCACATGCGACCCATAATAAGACTATGATCAAAGTCTATAGAACATTTTTTATTATCTGACTCTATAAAGAAGATTTAGAAGACACTAGACCCTCTCCAATAAGCCTACCGCCCTGGCAGATCCAAGGACAACGCAATCGCTATTGCACTGCACACACCCCTTACCCACCTGGACAAAAGGAATGCATTTATGAGAACGCTGTACATTGAGTACAGCTCGAAGCAACCATTGGGTGCACACTGCCTCGTCAGGGACCCCAGCCTCGTCAGGGACCCCTGCCTCGTCAGGGACCCCTGTCTCGTCAGGGACCCCTGCCTCGTCAGGGACCCCAGCCTCGTCAGGGACCCCAGCCTCGTCAGGGACCCCAGCCTCGTCAGGGACCCCAGCCTCGTCAGGGACCCCAGCCTCATTAGGGACCCCAGCCTCGTCAGGGACCCCAGTCTCGTCAGGGACCCCAGCCTCATCAGGGACCCCAGCCTCGTCAGGGACCCCAGCCACCCGAGTCATTGCCTTTTCTCCCCGCTTCTATCACTCAGACCTGAGCAGTACAGGAGCATCAAACTGTCAGACTGGCCAATAGTTTCTACCCTCAGATCATCAGACTGTTGAATAGTCACCATTAGTCAGCTACTTGCTCCCCCCTCCCTATTGGTAATTCCCCCCTACCCCCTCTTACCATACCAGCTGCTCCCCCTCCCCCTATTGGTCATTCCCCCCTACCCCCTCTTACCATACCAGCTGCTCCCCCTCCCCCTATTGGTCATTCCCCCCTACCCCCTCTTACCATACCAGCTGCTCCCCCTCCCCCTATTGGTCATTCCCCCCTACCCCCTCTTACCATACCAGCTGCTGCCCCCTCCCCGTATTGGTCATTCCCCCCTACCCCCTCTTACCATACCAGCTGCTCCCCCCTCCCCGTATTGGACATCCCCCCCACCTCTCTTACCATACCAGCTCCTCCCCCTCCCCCTATTGCACAACCACCCGCTCTCTTACCATACCAGCCCCCCCCTCCCCCTATTGGACCCCCCCCCCTCCCCCCCTCTCTTACCATACCAGCCCCTCCCCCTATTGGACACCCCCTCCCCCTCTCTTACCATACCAGCTCCCCCCCTCCCCCTATTGGACCCCCCCCCCATCTCTTACCATACCAGCTCCTCCCCCCTCCCCCTATTGGACACCCCCCCTCTCTTACCATAGCAGCTCCTCCCCCCTCACCTCTGTATATTATTGTACCTAGTTTTATTATTTTATTTCACCTGGTCCCCCCTCCGTCTCAATGGTCCTTTAGTCTGCTTGCTGTTCCCTCTATGGTCAGTCCCCCCTCCGTCTCAGTGGTCCTTTAGTCTGCCTGCTGTTCCCTCTAAGATCAGTCCCCCCTCCGTCTCAATGGTCCTTTAGTCTGCCTGCTGTTCCCTCTATGATCAGTCCCCCCTCCGTCTCAATGGTTCTTTAGTCTGCTTGCTGTTCCCTCTACGGTCAGCCCCCCCCCCCCCCCCTCCGTCTCAATGGTCCTTTAGTCTGCTTGCTGTACCCTCTATGATCAGTCCCCTCTCCGTCTCAATGGTCCTTTAGTCTGCTTGCTGTTCCCTCTATGATCAGTCCCCCCTCCGTTTCAATGGTCCTTTAGTCTGCCTGCTGTTCCCTCTATGGTCAGTCCCCCCTCCGTCTCAATGGTCCTTTAGTCTGCCTGCTGTTCCCTCTATGATCAATCCCCCCTCCCCCTCAATGGTCCTTTACTCTGCCTACTGTTCCCCTTATGGTCATTCCCCCCTCCGCCTCAATGTTCCTTTAGTCTGTCTGCTGTTCTCTCTATGGTCAGTCCCCCCCCACTCCCTCAGTCTTTACTCTGCCTCCACCCCAATGGACATGTTATTTATTCATCACTGCTACCATTATGATGTATATAGTTCTATTCATCACTGATACCATTATGATGTATAGTTCTATTCATCACTGCTACCATTATGATGTATATAGTTCTATTCATCACTGATACCATTATGATGTATATAGTTCTATTCATCACTGCTACCATTATGATGTATATAGTTCTATTCATCACTGATACCATTATGATGTATATAGTTCTATTCATCACTGATACCATTATGATGTATATAGTTCTATTTATCACTGATACCATTATGATGTATATAGTTCTATTCATCACTGATACCATTATGATGTATATAGTTCTATTTTTGTTGTGTTTTTCATGACCATTGTCATTCTTTTATTTCACTTAGTCCTGCATGTTGGAGCGCAGAGCCTAAGATTTTCCCTGTAACCTGAAATCACACCTGCAACCCTGTACATGTGACTATTAAACACTGTGAATATCTGAATATTCAAAATAAGAAGCAAACAAATACCTACATTAAATACCAATCTGACAGACATCTCAAACATATGTATGACACATCATTTGATCACTCAATTATTGTTCACAGACGTGTCCAATTACATCCGTGTGCTATATTTAAATCAAGCAACAAGAAGAAGAGGTGCAGCTGCTAATTAGCAACATATTTTGGTGAGCTAATCAGAGAACAGAAAAGCTATATTCATTTCATATTCAACAGTGATAACTACATTTCATGTTGTGTGTCCCAAAATGACATCCTATCCCCTTTTTAGTGCACTACTTTGGGCCAGAGACATAGGGCTCTGGTGATTTTTTGGTTTGTTGTTGCAATATTTAGGGTATTGCGTGCTTTTTGGGAGGTATCCACGTCCATTTTCTGCCTCGTTGGGCGGGTGATAATCAATGATCATGATCTCCATGAATTAATCCAACGCTCAGTCATCATCATCTGATTAGCAATCATTAATATACTAATCGATATCCTTATGGGTCAAACAAATGTCACTGTTGTCAGTTAAAATGTTAATGATTTACAATGCACAAGGAGATAGTCCATTTGTTAAAGGAAAACTCCACCCCCCCAAAAAAAACAATATTTTGATATTTGTTTCAATTAGTCCATTTTTGACAGTCCATTAGTCCATTTAGTCCCAAAATGTTTTCAAGAATTCATGATGTGTAAATTAGAAAATACAGAAATCGTCCATTTTGTCACGTTCCTGACCTGTTTTCCATTGTTTTTGTATGTGTTTAGTTGGTCAGGGCGTGAGTTGGGGTGGGCATTCTATGTTATGTGTTTCTATGTTGGGTTAAATGTGTTGCCTGATATGGTTCTCAATTAGAGACAGGTGTTTGACGTTTCCTCTGATTGAGAACCATATTAAGGTAGGCTGTTCTCACTGTTTGTTTGTGGGTGATTGTCTTCCATGTCTGTGTATGTCGCACCACACTGGACTGTTTCGTTTTCGTTTGTGTATGTAGTCTGTTCCTGTTCGTGCGTTCTTCGTGTTTATGTAAGTTCACATGTTCAGGTCTGTCTACGTTGTTTTGAGTTTATTCAAGTGTTCATCGTGTTTTGTCTTGTTATAATAAATCATTATGGATTCAACATACGCTGCATTTTGGTCCGACCCTTACTCCTCCACCTCGACCGAGGAGGAGGCATTAGACGAGCGTTAAACATATATGATTATGTTTTACATGAAATTATATTTTTGAAGGTTTTCGCTCTCAATATTCTAATTTTTAGAAGAAAAACAACAAAATTGGATGTTCTGAGTCGATGTCAATGCATAAATCACATTAGAATTTAAAACAATTGGGGGGGGGGGGGTTCTGGAAGAAAAATAACATTTTATTTTTGTGTAATTCCCCTTTAAATAGCTAATCTGGCTCTTTAATTGCTCATCCATGCCGTCTAATGTGCCGTTCTAGTGACGGTTCTGTACTGCTACTGCTCATTTCATGGCAAAATTTGCAAATCAAAAATTATAGATACAAACGATATACAATTCTTCTGCCATGTAAGCCTACTTTGCGGTTAACGTTTAGTTGAGAAGGATTTTGGGGGAAAGTATTTCTGTCTACTCACGTCAACTGGCTACTAGTGATTGGCATTCCGAGTCTTTTCTGTGAGCTGGAAGACTTGGCTCCATTCACCTTGAAACAGCTGTTCATACAAATTCCCAGACAGCTCTTTGTTCAGTAAAGCTTAGAAATGGTAAATCACAAATTTAAAGCCTTGCCTACTACTATGTCAGATTGTGAAATGTAAGTTCCGATACATTTTTACCTGATCAAACTATTAAACTTTAACGCACAGGGAAAAAATTAGCGTGGACCGATATGAGGCTCTGTCCTCACTATACAGCACGGACAAACTATCATCTTCGGAGGAATAGTTTTATCATTTATCTGCAGATAATTGAAGTCTGGAGCTCAAAAAAGCTATGGTAAAAGTACGGAAATCAGGCCTAAAGACCCATTCACTACTGACTACTGCAGGCCTAAAGAACCATTCACTACTGACTACTGCAGGCCTAAAGAACCATTCATTACTGACTACTGCAGGCCTAAAGAACCATTCACTACTGACTACTGCAGGACTAAAGAACCATTCATTACTGACTACTGCAGGCCTAAAGAACCATTCACTACTGACTACTGCAGGCCTAAAGAACCATTCACTACTGACTACTGCAGGCCTAAAGAACCATTCATTACTGACTACTGCAGGCCTAAAGAACCATTCACTACTGACTACAGCAGGACTAAAGAGACATTCACTACTGACTACTGCAGGCCTAAAGACCCATTCACTACTGACCACACAGGGAGGGATAGACAAGTGCCCGCACCACACAGACAGAAAAGGGGGAATATTGCTGGAAATTAATTGGCAGATATTATGAAAGGTTTGACTTTTTTAGCCAATAGAGGCTTACCAGGGTGGGATAATGTGAATGTTGTGTTGATTAGATAGTAGCTGGGAGCTAGCGGTGTCTGATACTTGTGAGATTTGTTTTTGACAGTTTGGTGAGCTACTCATAGGTCGTCTGTGAGCTACTGGTAGCTCGGTATCGACTTGATGCGAGACCCCAGACCAGGGCCTGACCAGGGCCAGACCAGGGCCAGACCTGGACCAGACCAGGGCCAGACCAGGGCCAGACCTGGGCCCATAGGGTTCTGGTCAAAAGTAATGCAAGCCCCACACATCCAGGAGTTGTATTCCTTACTCCACACGTTAGGGAAAAACCTTTTGCAACGGATAAGGACAAGTTCAGGTAGTCCCTCCCTGTTACACATAGCCGTGGGAAGTAGGGGTGCTGACGATGCCACCCTAAAAAATAAAGAAATGGAGTAACTGGGCCTTTACTAGTCCTATATTAGCAGGCCAATATAGCCGTCTGTAGAGCAAGCAATTTTTTGTTGTTGTTGCTAGCTGTCAGTGTTCTGGAGCGCTAGCTGTCTGTCAGTGTTCTGGAACGCTAGCTGTCTGTCAGTGTTCTGGAGCCTTAGCTGTCTGTCAGTGTTCTGGAGCGCTAGCTGTCTGTCAGTGTTCTGGAACGCTAGCTGTCTGTCAGTGTTCTGGAGCGCTAGCTGTCTGTCAGTGTTCTGGAACGCTAGCTGTCTGTCAGTGTTCTGGAACGCCAGCTGTCTGTCAGTGTTCTGGAACGCCAGCTGTCTGTCAGTGTTCTGGAACGCCAGCTGTCTGTCAGTGTTCTGGAACGCTAGCTGTCTGTCAGTGTTCTGGAACGCTAGAGGATAGAGGATAGAATATAGAGGATAGAGGATAGAGGATAGAATATAGAGGATAGAGGATAGAGGATAGAATATAGAGGATAGAGGATAGAGGATAGAGGATAGAGGAAAGAGGATAGAGGATAGAGGATAGAGGATAGAGGATAGATGATAGATGATAGATGATAGAGGATAGAGGATAGAGGATAGAGGATAGAGGATAGAGGATAGAGGATAGATGATAGAGGATAGAGGATAGAGGATAGAATATAGAGGATAGAGGAAAGAGGATAGAGGATAGAGGATAGAGGATAGAGGATAGAGGATAGAGGATAGAGGAAAGAGGATAGAAGATAGAAGATAGAATATAGAGGATAGAGGATAGAGGAAAGAGGATAGAGGATAGAGGATAGAGGAAAGAGGATAGAAGATAGAAGATAGAATATAGAGGATAGAGGACAGAGGACAGAGGATAGAGGATAGGCCTAGCTTGCTTCTACCACGTTTCACTCTACCCCTCCACCCCTGGGATGCTCATGATCAACAAAGAAGGCAAAGTTTGTGTCCCAAATTACACCATATTTCCTATATATTTCCTATACACCCTAGTGCAATACTTTGATGTAAAGCCCTATAGGCCCTGGTCAAAATGAGTGCACTATAAAAGGAATAGGATGTCAGTTGGGACTCACACAAAGACCACAGAATTGCTGCAGAAATGTCAAATGAAACAAAACAAGTTCCCCAGAGACGGTAGAAATATCACCAAGTCAGAAGATGTATAAAGGGTTGAGAGCTGCGGTGGGCGAAGCACAAAGACAGGGATTATTTGACCTCTCTGTTGGTATCAACAGCACGTCCCCCTCAGGCCTAGTTTACCGTGTAAATCCAACGCTACGGAAATGCCAGGATGTCACCAGGCTAGTGTGTTAGGCCTACAGGGGATTCATCCACCTAGCCAAGCTTGTTGTTGGTTTACTTCCATCCAGATCAGGACTCCTTAGGGCTCTGGTTAAAAGTAGTGATCGATTTAAAGGAAATAGGACCCCTTTTGGGACGCTTGACTGTAAGTCTCTTTGGATAAAAGCGCCTGATTTATTTTTGAGGTTATTCTTGAAATTATTTGATTGAAAAAAACTCAAATGCGGCATCAATGAATTGCTGTTGACAACATAACACGATGAGACTCCCACACATCGTCAAGTCAGCTACCTAAACCCATCCCTGCTCTAACAGCTCTGTCCAGCCGTCATCCGTACAGACTAGACCAGTGTTTCCCAGAGCATTCCCAGGGTTCAATGGGGTTTTTGCCCTAGGACTACATAGCTCATTTAAATGATCAAATCTTGATGATGAGTTTGTTATTTGAATCAGCTGTGTCGTGCTCGGGCAGAAGAACATGACCGAGTTTGGAAAACCCTGGACTAAATGCTCCCCGTCCAACCTGACAGAGCTTGGAAAACCCTGGACTAAACGCTCCCCGTCCAACCTGACAGAGCTTGGAAAACCCTGGACTAAACGCTCCCCTTCCAACCTGACAGAGCTTGGAAAACCCTGGACTAAACGCTCCCCGTCCAACCTGACAGAGCTTGGAAAACCCTGGACTAAACGCTCCCCGTCCAACCTGACAGAGCTTGGAAAACCCTGGACTAAACGCTCCCCGTCCAACCTGACAGAGCTTGGAAAACCCTGGACTAAACGCTCCCCGTCCAACCTGACAGAGTTTGGAAAACCCTGGACTAAACGCTCCCCGTCCAACCTGACAGAGCTTGGAAAACCCTGGACTAAACGCTCCCCGTCCAACCTGACAGAGCTTGGAAAACCCTGGACTAAACGCTCCCCGTCCAACCTGACAGAGCTTGAGAGGATCTGCAGAGAAGAATGGGAGAAACTCCCCAAATACAGGTGTGCCAAGCTTGTAGCGTCATACCCAAGAAGACTCCAGGCTGTAATCGCTGCCAAAGGTGCTTCAACAAAGTACTGAGTAAAGGGTCTGAATACTTATGTAAATGTGATATTTCATTATTTTTTTTATTTTTTTATAAATTAGTACAAATTTATAAAAAGCGGTTTTTGCTTTGTCATTATGGGCTATTGTGTGTAGATTGATGAGAGGGGGATAAACGATTTAATTAATTTTAGAATAAGGCTGTAACCTAACGAAATGTAGGGGAAAAAGTCAAGGGGTCTGAATACTTTCCCGAAGGCACTGTATGTCCTCTGACAGAGTGGAGGGGTTGACCTTAGTATTTATAGCCAATTCTGTCTCTGTGATGACTGAGCTCCTAATTACTGATAACACGTTACCCAGCCAGACACTGACTCACACATCATCTGTTATGCTAATGAGAAGAGCATGGCTCCCTCCAGAATGAAACAGCAGCCACTTCCCTACACACACAGCAATACAATTCACTAGAGGCCTGTGGAGAAAAAGGAGAGGAGGTGGACTTTTCAACATTAGTGAGCTATGTAGGGAATAGTGTTCCATTTGGGACAAGTCCTCACCTAGTATGCTAACGAGGAGCATCTGTGTTGAGTTGAGCAGTGTTCAGTATGACATGTCCAAATCAAATCAAATCAAATTGTATTCGGTACATGCGCCGAATACAACAGGTGTATTAGTCCTTACAGTGAAATGCTTACTTACAAATCCTTGTCCAAAAATGCAGTTAAAAAAAAAAATACGGATAAGAATAAGAATTAAAAGTAACAAAAAATTAAAGAGCAGCTGAAAATAACAATAGCGAGACTATATACAGGGGGGACCGGTACAGAGTCAATGTGGAGGCTATATACAGGGAGTACCGGTACAGAGTCAATGTGGAGACTATATACAGGGTGTACTGGTACAGAGTCAATGTGGAGGCTATATACAGGGGGTACTGGTACAGAGTCAATGTGGAGGCTATATACAGGGGATACCGGTACAGAGTCAATGTGGAGGCTATATACAGGGGATACCGGTACAGAGTCAATGTGGAGGCTATATACAGGGGGTACTGGTACAGAGTCAATGTGGAGGCTATATACAGGGGGTACCGTTACAGAGTCAATGTGGAGGCTGTATACAGGGGGTACTGGTACAGAGTCAATGTGGAGGCTATATACAGGGGGTACTGGTACAGAGTCAATGTGGAGGCTATATACAGGGGGTACCGTTACAGAGTCAATGTGGAGGCTGTATACAGGGGGTACTGGTACAGAGTCAATGTGGAGGCTATATACAGGGGGTACTGGTACAGAGTCAATGTGGAGGCTATATACAGGGGGTACTGGTACAGAGTCAATGTGGAGGCTATATACAGGGGGTACCGGGACAGAGTCAATGTGGAGGCTATATACAGGGGGGTACCGGTACAGAGTCAATGTGGAGGCTATATACAGGGGGTACTGGTACAGAGTCTATGTGGAGGCTATATACAGGGGGTACCGGTACAGAGTCAATGTGGAGGCTATATACAGGGGATACCGTTACAGAGTCAATGTGGAGGCTTTATACAGGGGGTACCGGTACAGAGTCAATGTGGGGGCTATATACATGGGGGTACCGTTACAGAGTCAATGTGGAGGCTATATACAGGGGGTACCGTTACAGAGTCAATGTGGAGGCTATATACATGGGGGTACCGGTACAGAGTCAATGTGCAGGGACACCGGTTAGTTGAGGCAATATGTACATGTAGGTAGAGTTATTAAAGTGACTATGCATAGATGACAACAACAGAGAATAGTAGCGGTGTAAAAGAGGAGGGTGGAGTAAATGCAAATACCCTGGGTAGCCATTTGATTAGATGTTCAGGAGTCTTATGGCTTGGGGGTAGAAGCTGTTTAGAAGCCTCTTGGACCTAGACTTGGCGCTCCGGTACCACTTGTCGTGCGGTAGCAGAGAGAACAGTCTATGACTATGGTGGCTGGAGTCTTTGACCATTTTTAGCACCTTCCTCTGACACCGCCAAGTATCGAGGTCCTGGATGGTAGGTAGCTTTACCTCAGTGATGTACTGGGCAGTTCGCACTACCCTCTGTCATGGTGATGGAGCTGTGTTCAGTATAATGTGTCTGTCATGGTGATGGAGCTGTGTTCAGTATAATGTGTCTGTCATGGTGGTGGAGCTGTGTTCAGTATAATGTGTCTGTCATGGTGATGGAGCTGTGTTCAGTATAATGTGTCTGTCATGGTGATGGAGCTGACAGGTAATCAACAAGGAGAATATCACAGCCCTCCCTTCCCCACCTACTTCTTGCCTGCTCCTCTTCTCCTCTGTTCTCATCCCTTCTCTTCTCTCCTCTAACCCTTCCTCTCTCATCTCCTCTTCTCTCACCTACTTCCCTTCTCTCTCCTACTCTCTCCTCTCCCATCCTCTCTCCTCTCCCATCCTCTCCCCTCTCCCATCCTCTCCCCTCCTCCTCCCTCCCCTCCTCTCTCCTCTCCTCTCTTCTCCTTCTCTTCTCCTCTCCCCCCTCCCCTCCTCTCCCATCCTCTCTCCTCTCCCTTCCCCTCCCCCTCTCCTCCCCTCCTGTCTCGGCCCGGGGACTCAAGTGTTGCTCCTTGTCAGACATTAGCACCATTAGGGCTAAATTTGTTGATCATTTATTTTTGCAAGTCTAATCAAGTAGCAAGACGTGCGTGCAGGGGTGAGCAAATATGGAAATGATTCGAAATATAAAATGTGAAAGACCTGTTTTTATTTATTTATACCACTTAAAAAGTTATTCCAATTAAATGGAAGGTGGTACAGAGCAAGCTCAGCAGAGTTTATGACAATGACTCTGTTGTGTTGTTAATACGTGTAATAGTACAAACTGGCTAGGTTCCTAAATAGCCTGGGGATGGTGGAGAGCAGGCCTGAGTTCAACTACTGTTTGAAACTATTTCTAATATTTAGCTGGCCTAGATTGAGCTCCCCCCTGGCACAACGGAACCAACAGAATAGTTACAAAAGTGCAAACCCTGAGCATTTGGCACTACAGGCAGGATAAAGCTAACGCTGAAAGTATTTGAAATAGTTCAGATAGTGTTTGAACCCACGTCTGGTGGAGAGCCAGCCAGTCAGCTTGGGTATTGGCTCCAACTCTGCTCTGCCTACATCAGCACTACTAGGTCTTACACACACACACACACACACACACACACACACACACACACACACACACACACACACACACACACACACACACACACACACACACACACACACACACACCAAAAGTACCTGGCCTAATGGGCAGCAGTTTAAACAGGAAGGAGGAGCGGAGGAACTGATGTCAGCGCTAACTAAACACACTGCAGATGGTTCCACTGCAGACACAGCTAACTAAACACACTGCAGATGGTTCCACTGCAGACACAGCTAACTAAACACACTGCAGATGGTTCCACTGCAGACACAGCTAACTAAACACACTGCAGATGGTTCCACTGCAGACACAGCTAACTAAACACACTGCAGATGGTTCCACTGCAGACACAGCTAACTAAACACACTGCAGATGGTTCCACTGCAGACACAGCTAACTAAACACACTGCAGATGGTTCCATTGCAGACACAGCTAACTAAACACACTGCAGATGGTTCCACTGCAGACACAGCTAACTAAACAAACTGCAGATGGCTCCACTGCAGACACAGATAACTAAACACACTGCAGATGGTTCCACTGCAGACACAGATAACTAAACGTACTGCAGATGGTTCCACTGCAGACACAGCTAACTAAACACACTGCAGATGGTTCCACTGCAGACACAGCTAACTAAACACACTGCAGATGGTTCCACTGCAGACACAGCTAACTAAACACACTGCAGATGGTTCCACTGTAGACACAGCTAACTAAACACACTGCAGATGGTTCCACTGCAGACCCAGCTAACTAAACACACTGCAGATGGTTCCACTGCAGACAGAGAAAACTAAACACACTGCAGATGGTTCCACTGCAGACACAGATAACTAAACACACTGCAGATGGTTCCACTGCAAACAGAGATAACTAAACACACTGCAGATGGTTCCACTGCAGACACAGCTAACTAAACACACTGCAGATGGTTCCACTGCAGACACAGCTAACTAAACACACTGCAAATGGTTCCACTGTAGACACAGCTAACTAAACACACTGCAGATGGTTCCACTGCAGACACAGCTAACTAAACACACTGCAGATGGTTCCTCTGCAAAAAGAGCTAACTAACACACTGCAGATGGTCCCACTGCAGACACAGCTAACTAAACACACTGCACATGGTTCCACTGCAGAGACAGATAACTAAACACACTGCAGATGGTTCCACTGCAGACACAGGTAACTGAACATACTGCAGATGGTTCCACTGCAGACACAGCTAACTAAACACACTGCAGATGGTTCCACTGCAGACACAGCTAACTAAACACACTGCAGATGGTTCCACTGCAGACCGAGGTAACTAACACATTGCAGATGGTTCCGCTGCAGACACAGCTAACTAAACACACTGCAGATGGTTCCACTGCAGACACAGCTAACTAAACACACTGCAGATGGTTCCACTGCAGACCGAGGTAACTAACACATTGCAGATGGTTCCGCTGCAGACACAGCTAACTAAACACACTGCAGATGGTTCCACTGCAGACACAGCTAACTAAAAACACTGCAGATGGTTCCACTGCAGACACAGCTAACTAAACACACTGCAGATGGTTCCACTGCAAACAGAGCTAACTAACACACTGCAGATGGTCCCACTGCAGACACAGCTAACTAAACACACTGCAGATGGTTCCACTGCAGACACAGATAACTAAACATACTGCAGATGGTTCCACTGCAGACACAGCTAACTAAACGTACTGCAGATGGTTCCACTGCAGACACAGATAACTAAACACACTGCAGATGGTTCCACTGCAGACACAGCTAACTAAACACACTGCAGATGGTTCACGGCAGACACAGCTAACTAAACACACTGCAGATGGTTCCACTGCAGACACAGCTAACTAAACACACTGCATATGGTTCCACTGCAGACACAGCTAACTAAACACGCTGCAGATGGTTCCACTGCAGACACAGATAACTAATACACTGCAGATGGTTCCACTGCAGACACAGCTAACTAAACACACTGCAGATGGTTCCACTGCAGACACAGCTAACTAAACACACTGCAGATGGATTCACTGCAGACACAGATAACTAAACACACTGCAGATGGTTCCACTGCATACAGAGATAACTAACACACTGCAGATGGTTCCACTGCAGACACAGCTAACTAAACACACTGCAGATGGTTCCACTGCAGACACAGCTAACTAAACACACTGCAGATGGTTCCATTGCAGACACAGCTAACTAAACACACTGCAAATGATTCCACTGCAGACCCAGCTAACTAAACACACTGCAGATGGTTCCACTGCAGACACATCTAACTAAACACACTGCAGATGGTTCCACTGCAGACACAGCTAACTAAACACACTGCAGATGATTCCACTGCAGACACAGCTAACTAAACACACTGCAGATGGTTCCACTGCAGACACATCTAACTAAACACACTGCAGATGGTTCCACTGCAGACACAGATAACTAAACACACTGCAGATGGCTCCACTGCAGACACAGATAACTAAACACACTGCAGATGGTTCCACTGCAGACACAGATAACTAAACACACTGCAGATGGTTCCACTGCAGACACATCTAACTAAACACACTGCAGATGGTTCCACTGCAGACACAGCTAACTAAACACACTGCATATGGTTCCACTGCAGACACAGCTAACTAAACACGCTGCAGATGGTTCCACTGCAGACACAGCTAACTAAACACACTGCAGATGGTTCCACTGCAGACACAGCTAACTAAACACACTCTAGATGGATTCACTGCAGACACAGATAACTAAACACACTGCAGATGGTTCCACTGCAGACAGAGATAACTAACACACTGCAGATGGTTCCACTGCAGACACAGCTAACTAAACACACTGCAGATGGTTCCACTGCAGACACAGCTAACTAAACACACTGCAGATGGTTCCATTGCAGACACAGCTAACTAAACACACTGCAGATGATTCCACTGCAGACACAGCTAACTAAACACACTGCAGATGGTTCCACTGCAGACACATCTAACTAAACACACTGCAGATGGTTCCACTGCAGACACAGCTAACTAAACACACTGCAGATGATTCCACTGCAGACACAGCTAACTAAACACACTGCAGATGGTTCCACTGCAGACACATCTAACTAAACACACTGCAGATGGTTCCACTGCAGACACAGATAACTAAACACACTGCAGATGGTTCCACTGCAGACACATCTAACTAAACACACTGCAGATGGTTCCACTGCAGACACATCTAACTAAACACACTGCAGATGATTCCACTGCAGACATACTCTCCTCTGCTATCACCAGTTCAACACAAGTGTACACTTGTGAACTTATTTTAATTTGACTTCATGTTCATGTTTTCCTTCCTGATGAGTCTTTAATTAAAGGATCCCGCGATCTTTTCAAAAACAAAACACCAGGATAGATCACTCCAGTATACAATGAAGGGTTCAGTCCCAAATACATTCTATTCATGAGACACAAATCCCGGGGCGCTACGTGCCAAACGGTACGCTATTTAAGTGAACTCATGTTGACCAGAGCTCATAGAGAACAAGGTGTTCTTTGGAACACAGACTTAATAACACCTCCTAGCGTGAACAAAACAGGATCACTCCAGTATACACGAGGAGTAGAAACTTCAAACAGCCCTTTAGACAGATTACTATCACGCTGGTGTAATCCTCTCAGTTGAGAGGGGGCGGGGGGGGGGGGGGGGAAGTGTTTTCGTTGCAAACTTGAAAGGAAGACATTTTTTTGGGGGGGGGGGGGTGCTTTCTCCTTGTATAGAGTAGCTACAGTAACAGCTATCTAATGAATCTTTCAATGGTTGTGTTAGGGAAAATAAAACAACTCTGAATTGCACCTCAGCACTGAGCAAAGGAGGGGGGGGAGTGTTACCACCCCCCCCCCCCCCACCCCTTTTCCGTGTCTCAAGTGCTTCAGTATTGTGCACGTGCGTCAGTGGGAGGGGATAGAGGAAGACGGGACCGTTGTAATGGCTGGAATGGAATGAATGGAACGGTATCAAACACATGAAAACATAAGGAAACCACATGTTTGACTCCGTTCCATTGATTCCATTCCAGCCATTACAAGGAGCCCATCGTCCTGTAGCCTCAACTGTTGTGTGTGTGTATTAAGTACAGTGGTAATTGATAAGGCCACAGAGCAATGCATACCGTTAGGATCGGTTGTACAGTGGTAATTGATAAGGCCACAGAGCAAGGCATTCTGTTAGGATCGGTAGTAGAGTGGTATTGATGGCCTCTCGGGTGGCCTCCCGGCCAGGTGAGGCCAGTGGTCTCCCGGGTGGCGCAGTGGTCTAGGGCACTGCATCGCAGTGCTAGCTGCGCCACCAGAGTCTCTGGGTTCGCGCCCAGGCTCTGTCGCAGCCGGCCGCAACCGGGAGGTCCGTGGGGCGACGCACAATTGGCACAGCGTCGTCCGGGTTAGGGAGGGTTTGGCCGGTAGAGATATCCTTGTCTCAGTATATAAAATGTATGCACTCTACTGTAAGTCGCTCTGGATAAGAGATAGGGAGCGAATTGGGACAACGATACGGACACTGTAGACCGCCTGCTCTGTCAAATGAGTTCACCAGATAGGGAGCGATTTGGGGCAACGATACGGACACTGTAGACCGCCTGCTCTGTCAAATGAGTTCACCAGATAGGGAGCGATTTGGGACAGCGATGGGGACACTGTAGACCGCCTGCTCTGTCAAATGAGTTCACCAGATAGGGAGCGATTTGGGACAGCGATGGGGACACTGTAGACCGCCTGCTCTGTCAAATGAGTTCACCAGATAGGGAGCGATTTGGGACAACGATGTGGACACTGTAGACCGCCTGCTCTGTCAAATGAGTTCACCAGATAGGGAGCGATTTGGGGCAACGATACGGACACTGTAGACCGCCTGCTCTGTCAAATGAGTTCACCAGATAGGGAGCGATTTGGGGCAACGATACGGACACTGTAGACCGCCTGCTCTGTCAAATGAGTTCACCAGATAGGGAGCGATTTGGGGCAACGATACGGACACTGTAGACCGCCTGCTCTGTCAAATGAGTTCACCAGATAGGGAGCGATTTGGGGCAACGATGGGGACACTGTAGACCGCCTGCTCTGTCAAATGAGTTCACCAGATAGGGAGTGATTTGGGACAACGATGGGGACACTGTAGACCGCCTGCTCTGTCAAATGAGTTCACCAGATAGGGAGCGATTTGGGACAACGATGTGGACACTGTAGACCGCCTGCTCTGTCAAATGAGTTCACCAGATAGGGAGCGATTTGGGGCAACGATACGGACACTGTAGACCGCCTGCTCTGTCAAATGAGTTCACCAGATAGGGAGCGATTTGGGGCAACGATGGGGACACTGTAGACCGCCTGCTCTGTCAAATGAGTTCACCAGATAGGGAGCGAATTGGGGCAACGATGGGGACACTGTAGACCGCCTGCTCTGTCTTGCTCTGCTGTGGAGCCCTTTGGAGAAGCAGCAACATCACATTAAAACTACATTTAAAAAAATACGTTATTTAGCAGACACTCTTATCCAGAGGAATTAGGGTTAAGTGCCTTGCTCAATGGCACATCGACAGATTTTCCTTGTAAATTCCTTGTAAACGGTACTACTCTCTCTGCCTTTGTCATCCTTACTCGCACCTACAGTCTCATACCTCTTTCACTTCACGGGGAGTTGAGTTGTAGCAGGGTGTTGCGTTCCCTCTGCATAGAGGCGTGAGTAACAACTACCCTAACCCATCTGGACAAGAGGAATACCTATGTGAGAATCCTGTTCATTGACTACAGCTCAGTATTTAACACCATAGTACCCTCAAAACTCATCATCAAGCTGGAGACCCTGGGTCTGAACCCCGCCCTGTGCCACTAGGTCCTGGACTTCCTGACGGGCCGCCCCCAGGTGGTGAGGGTAGGGAACAACATCTCCACCCCGCTGATCCTCAACACTGGGGCTCCACAAGGGTGCGTTCTTAGCCCCCTCCTGTACTCCCTGTTCACCCACGACTGCGTGGCCATGCACGACTCCAACTCAATCATCAAGTTTGCAGATGACACTACAGTGGTAGGCTTGATTACCAACAACGACGAGACGGCCTACACGGAGGAGGTGAGGGCCCTCGGAGTGTGGTGTCAGGAAAATAACCTCACACTCAATGTCAACAAAACAAAGGAGATGATCGTGGACTTCAGGAAACAGCAGAGGGAGCAACCCCCATCCACATCGACAGTACAGTAGTGGAGAAGGTGAAAAGTTTTAAGTTCCTCGGCGTACACATCACAGACAAACTGAATTGGTCCACCCACACAGACAGCTTGGTGAAGAAGGCGCAGCAGCACCTCTTCAACCTCAGGAGGCTGATGAAATTTGGCTTGTCACCAAAAACACTCATAAAGTTTTACAGATGCACAGTCGAGAGCATCCTGTCGGGCTGTATCACCGCCTGGTACGGCAACTGCTCCGCCCACAACCGCAGGGCTCTCCAGAGGGTGGTGCGGTCTGCACGACGCATCACCGGGGGCAAACTACCTGCCCTCCATGACACCTACACCACCCGATGTCACAGGAAGGCCATAAAGATCATCAAGGACAACAACCACCCGAGCCACTGCCTGTTCATCCCTGCTATCATCCAGAAGGCGAGGTCAGTACAGGTGCATCAAAGCAGGGACCGAGAGACTGAAAAACAGCTTCTATCTCAAGGCCATCAGACTGTTAAACAGCCATCACTAACATTGAGTGGCTGCTGCCAACATACTGACATACTGACATACTCATCTCTAGCCAATTAAATCATAAAAAATTGGATGAAATAAATGTATCACTAGCCACTTTAAACCTCTACAGAGTACCTAACCCGGATCCGGGAGCACCCCCCACACCCCCCACACTGATTAGCATCGCTAGCATAGCGTCACAATTAAATAGTAGCATCTAAATATCATTAAATCACAAGTCCAAGACACCCAATGAAAGACACAGATCTTGTGAATAAAACCACCATTTCAGATTTTTTAAATGTTTTACAGGGAAGACACAATATGTAAATCTATTAGCTAAACACGTTAGCAAAATGACACCATTTTCTTACTCCAACAGTTTCTTACTCCATCAGGTGCTATCACCAATTCGGCTAAACTAAGATATTGATAGCCACTAACCAACAAAAAAATTCTTAAGATGACAGTCTGATAACATATTTATGGTATAGCATAGTTTTTTTTTTTTAAATGTGCATTTTTCAGGTATAAATCACAGTTCTACATTGCAGCTGCAATCTGATATAGTGCTGATGCAGCTAGAACAATTACAGAGACCAACGTTATATAACTAATTACTTGTCTTAAAACATTTCAGAAAAAATACACAGCGTACAGACATTGAAAGCCCAACATCTGGTGAATCCAAACAATATTTCAGATTTTTTAAATGTTTTATAGCGAAAACAAAATGTATCGCTAATTAGCATAACCAGGCCAGCCAGAACCGGCTGGACGCGCGCGACCAGTTCACATGCACGACAGATATATGAAATAACATCGTAAATTGGGTCTTACTATTGCTGATCTTTCATCAGAATGTTGATCAAGGTGTCCTTAGTCCTGATGAGTCGTTCAATCCATTCACAATGGCAACTTTCCCTCTTCATTTAGGATAGGTACTGGTCGACTAGCACGGCTCTGTCCAAAGTTAAAAAACTCACAGAACGGAACACGGCAAAACTCCCGAAAAAATTCTAATAATCTGATTAAACTATATTGAAAAAACATACATTACGGTGATATGGTCACATGTATGAAACAAACTTCGACACGGAGATAGTTTTCATCCGTAACGTCAGCATAACAAAAGACAATGCCACCTCTGAAAACGCGCATCTCAGAAACCGGAAGTTGTCGGTCACGCTAAAGAAATAAGTCTTATTTCACGTCAGTACAAGATAAACAAAAAATTTCTCCTCTGACGTCTTCCAGACACCCAGGGGAAGAAGAAGGAAGTGTCATTCGGGTCATAGGTGGCGTGACCATATATAGGCAGAGCTTTGAAGCGAGCATACACATCTTGCAATCTTTTTCAGGCTCAGGGAAAGTGCTGTGAAATGACCTGTGTTTGACTCAGAGACTCAATTGGAACGGTTTTAGAAACCATAGCTTGTTTTCTATCCAATGCTATATGGTTATATGCATATAGTAACAGCAATAATTGAATAAGAGGCAGTTTAGTCTGTAGAGGCAATTATGCTAATGCGAAATAGCACCCCCTGTATTCTCAAGAAGTTTTAAACAATGCCACTTATTACAATGTTTACATACCCTACATTACTCATCTCATATGTATATACTGTACTCTATACCATCTACTGCATCTTGCCTATGCCATTCGGCCATCACTCATTCATATATTTTTATGCACATATTCCTATTCATTCCTTTACACCTGTGTGTATTAGGTAGTTGTTGTGAAAATGTTACTTGTTAGATATTACTGCATGGTCAGAACTAGA
Organism: Salvelinus fontinalis; assembly: GCF_029448725.1. Classification (NCBI taxonomy): domain Eukaryota; kingdom Metazoa; phylum Chordata; class Actinopteri; order Salmoniformes; family Salmonidae; genus Salvelinus; species Salvelinus fontinalis. Next base: position 46,802,213 of record NC_074688.1, on the reverse strand, counting down.
AGCACAAGCATTTCGCAACACTCGCATTAACATTTGCTAACCATGTGTATGTGACAAATAAAAATTGATTTGATTTGATTTGATATAGTCTCACATCTAGTCTACCATGTAGACTACCATCTAGTCTACCATCTAGTCTACCATGTAGTCTACCATGTAGTCTCCCATCTAGTCTACCCCATAGTCTACCATCTAGTCTACCCCATAGTCTACCATCTAGTCTACCATCTAGTCTACCATCTAGTCTACCATCCAGTCTACCATCTAGTCTACCATCTAGTCTACCATCTAGTCTACCATCTAGTCTACCATCCAGTCTACCATCCAGTCTACCATCTAGTCTACCATCTAGTCTACCATCCAGTCTACCATCTAGTCTACCATCTAGTCTACCATCTAGTCTACCATCTAGTCTACCATCTAGTCTATCATCTAGTCTATCATCTAGTCTATCATCTAGTCTACCCCATAGTCTACCATCTAGTCTACCATCTGGTCTACCATCTAGTCTACCATCTAGTCTACCATCTAGTCTACCATCTAGTCTACCAGGGGAGGTGGTGTCACAGGGGATGTGGTGTCACAGGGGTGGTGGTGTCACAGGGGTGGTGATGTCACAGGGGTGGTGGTGTCACAGGGGAGATGGAGTCACAGGGGAGATGGTATCACAGGGGAGATGGTGTCACAGGGGAGATGGTGTCACAGGAGAGATGGAGTCACAGGGGAGATAGTGTCACAGGAGAGATGGAGTCACAGGGGAGATAGTGTCACATTAGAGATGGAGTCACAGGGGAGATAGTGTCACAGGGGAGATGGTGTCACAGGGGAGATGGTGTCACAGGGGAGATGGTGTCACAGGGGAGATGGTGTCACAGGGGAGATGGTGTCACAGGGGAGATGGAGTCACAGGGGAGATGGTGTCACAGGGGTGGTGGTGTCACAGGGGTGGTGGTGTCACAGGGGTGGTGGTGTCACAGGGGTGGTGGTGTCACAGGGGAGATGGTGTCACAGGGGAGATGGTGTCACAGGGGAGATGGTGTCACAGGGGAGATAGTGTCACAGGGGAGTTGGAGTCACAGGGGAGGTGGTGTCTAAGGGGAGATGGAGTCACAGGGGAGGTGGTGTCTCAGGGGAGATGGAGTCACGGGGAAAGGGGAAAGGCCACACACACGGGAAAAATCTGGAGACAGATGGACTAAGGATCAGCTAGTTGGAGGGCTGTGTGGGGGATGGAGCAGCTGGGGTGGGATAGTGACAGACCACAGCCCTCTGTTCCATGGTGGTCTGACAGCTAAAGGAGCATCCTCCCTACTTGCCGTAATCTCTCCGACTCACCACCTGGCACCAGTCAGCTATTTGACATTATGACATCATACTCAGGTAGGATGGAGATTACGGGCGGGTGACTGGCAGACAGACAGACAGACGGGAGAGGCTTAGAAATAGTTAAATAGTGAAGGTTTTAGAAATAATAGCAACAGAGAATATAAGAGGCCCAATTCTTTCTTTGGGAATTATTGTAATACATAAATTATAGATAGTGCTCATTAAGTTATTTTTACATGTAGCTCAACTGTTTCGATGAATCTCTTACAACACATTTGGCCATTTAGGCTGGAGACAAACAGACGGGAGAGGAGCAGAATGAGGCCAAACAGAAGTGTTGGAATTGTCTGGTCACACTTCCAAATCATAGGCTAATCACTGAGCCAAAATCCCTGCAAACAATAATGAGTCGTGAGGACGCCCCCAGGACGTCACAGAATTGTGCTTAAAGCCGTCACGACGTTGTGTCCCCTGGAGGTTTTGTGTAGTTCCCAGGTGATCCCGGGGATGTCCCCCGAGGACACTTTTAGGACTTTCTTGTGTGTCATGTTCCCCTGAACGTTCTTGGGACGTTGTGTCATGTTCCCCTGAACATTCTTGGGACGTTGTGTCATGTTCCACTGAACGTTCTTGGGACGTTGTGTCATGTTCAACTGAACGTTCTTGGGACGTTGTGTCATGTTCAACTGAACGTTCTTGGGACGTTGTGTCATGTTCCACTGAACGTTCTTGGGACGTTGTGTCATGTTCCACTGAACGTTCTTGGGACGTTGTGTCATGTTCCACTGAACGTTCTTGGGACGTTGTGTCATGTTCCACTGAACGTTCTTGGGACGTTGTGTCATGTTCCACTGAACGTTCTTGGGACGTTGTGTCATGGTCCCCTGGAAGTCTTTGTCTAGTTCCTGGTTTGTCCCGGAGACGTCACCTAATGGTCGTAAAGAAACATTGTCCCCAACAACAATTTTACCTAAGGCCCGCAATACCTTAGTTTCATAACGCTGCACCCCTTGATACTGTTGCCATGCCAATCAAGGCCCTGATTGGTGAACCACTGATCAAGTCACATCTCTTTGTCTTTTTGTCAATACTAGGGCCACCCACACAAACTATGCTTTTAACAGACAGGGTTTTTTTTCAACTTACATATTTGACACATGACTACATTGTATATGTTTATTCATACGGTCGTTTGTGTTTAACATGTGATTTGAACTCATAACCTCTTGGTTCAAGGTATTACTGATCTCCGTGCTACACCATCATGTCTGTAGTAGTTTATGTGTCGGGGGGCTAGGGTCAGTCTGTTATATCTGGAGTACTTCTCCTGTCTTATCCGGTGTCCTGTGTGAATTTAAGTATGCTCTCTAATTCTTTCTTTCCCTCTCCCGGAGGACCTGAGCCCTAGGACCATGCCTCAGGACTACCTGGCATGATGACTCCTTGCTGTCCCCAGTCCACCTGGTCGTGCTGCTGCTCCAGTTTCAACTATTCTGCCTGCGGCTATGGAAGCCTGACCTGTTCACCGGATGTGCTACCTGTCCCAGACCTGCTGTTTTCAACTCTCTAGAGACAGCAGGAGCGGTAGAGATACTCTCAATGATCGGCTATGAAAAGCCAACTGACATTTACTCCTGAGGTGCTGACTTGTTGCATCCTCAACAACTACTGTGATTATTATTATTTGACCATGCTGGTCATTTATGAACATTTGAACATCTTGGCCATGTTCTGTTATAATCTCCACCTGGCACAGCCAGAAGAGGACTGGCCACCCCTCATAGCCTGGTTCCTCTGTAGGTTTCTTCTTAGGTTTTGTCCTTTCTAGGGAGTTTTTCCTAGCCACCGTGCTTCTACACCTGCGTTGCTTGCTGTTTGGGGTTTTAGGCGGGTTTCTGTACAGCACTTTGAGATATCAGCGGATGTAAGAAGGGCTATATAAATAAAGTTGATTTGATTTGTATCAGTGATTGATTTCACCTGTACGCCTATTCCTGCACTTTTACACTTCCGGGTAAACCTCAGCTCTGTTAAAAAATACACTGAAGAAAAAAATGATTATATATTTATCATAGGAATTCAGGAGTAACATTAAAACAGAACAATACTTACCACCAACATCAGACAACTATAGTGAAAACCCCCAAACTCAAATTGTTGAGATAAGTAAATGAAATCAAATGAGAGAATAGTCATATTAATTGATGACTAAAATAGCATCGCAGATGACACCATTTCACTAAGTACAGAGATGTATTATAGGTAATGAATGTTTAAGGGGACTGAAATAACAGCATACCATAAATCCAGAGGTTGTGAGTTCAAATCCCAGGTGGTCATATTGTAAATAGCAGTAATAAGTGATCGTGTCAAATGTAATTGTGTTGTCGTTGATTAAAGATGTGTACTCTATTTGAGCTGAACAGCCTAACACTTACTTAAATGGTTTGGGACACCTGGGACCATCACATGGGACCATCACATGACAAAAAAAACTCAGGGGACCATGACACAACGTCCCAAAGACGTCCTAAAAACACCCCCATGACAAACCGGGAACTATAAAAAAAATAAAAAAGTCCCCCAGAAAAGTTCCCTTAGGACCATCATGCAACGTCTTATGGACGAGAAAAATGAACGTCCTGATAATTTAAGTTACCTGTAAAAGTTACCAGTTAAGTCCTAGTAACTTACAGGGAACTAGACAAAAGTCCCCCATAGAGAACGTTCCCGTGTGACCATCAAGAGACGTGCTTAGAACGTCAGTGCGATAATGTGGCACCGAGAACTTTATTAAGGGAACCTAATGGGAACGTCACTTAAATGTCCTCACGACATCCCCTGTTTGCTGGGATGTGGCTTAACATTTTCTCTATAACACACTCGAGGATTCTTGGTGAAATAGGTGTAGTGCTTTATCCTTTGTAAACTCAACTGTTGGGCTGAATCTCCTACAAAAAGGAAACTCCTTGGCTGTTTGTGGACTTATATTCTCCCCAAACTGGGCTGGATTTGGAGCGTATTAACCTTAAATACATTCTAGTCATGAGACACAAAGCTCAGTTGTGCATCATAAAAATGGCACCCGATTCCGTACATAGCGACCCATAGGGCTCTGGTCAAAAGGAGTGCACTACATAGGATATAGAGTGGAATTTGAGACAACAAAGCCCAGGAGTACCTGGGTCAATCGAAGTGGTGACGAATTATCGTGTGTGTGTGTGTGTGTGTGTGTGTGTGTGTGTGTGTGTGTGTGTGTGTGTGTGGTTGTGTGTGTGTGTGTGTGTGTGTGTGTGTGTGTGTGTGTGTGTGTGTGTGTGTGTGTGTGTGTGTGTGTGTGTGTGTGTGTGTGTGTGTGTGTGTGTGTGTGTGTATGTGTGTGTTTGAGTGTGTATGCGTGTATGCGTGTGTTTGAGTGTGTGTGTGTGTGTGTGTGTGTGTGTGTGTGTGTGTGTGTGTGTGTGTGTGTGTGTGTGTGTGTGTGTGTGTGTGTGTGTGTGTGTGTGTGTGTGTGTTGGTCAGAAAAAGTTTGATAAGGGCAAGGGCTGAATGTCTTCATGTGGGGAATTAGTATGGATCTGACGCTAGAGGAAGACTCATGTGGAAACCCAATGGGTCACACACACACACACACTCAAACACACGCATACACACGCATACACACTCAAACACACACACAACCACACACACACACACACACACACACACACACACACACACACACTCAAACACACGCATACACACGCATACACACTCAAACACACACACACACACACACACACACGCATACACACTCAAACACACGCATACACACGCATACACACTCAAACACACACACACACACACACACACACACACACACACACACACACACACACACACACACACACACACACACACACACACACACACTCAAACACACACACACACACACACACACACACACACACACACACACACACACACACACACACACACACTCAAACACACACACACACACACACACACACACACACACACACACACACACACACACACACACACACACACACACACACACACACACACACTCAAACACACGCATACACACGCATACACACTCAAACACACACACACACACACACACACACACACACATATACCCCCATACACACACATATACCCCCATACACACACAGACATACACACTAACATATACAATCATACACACACACACAAACACACACACACATATACCCCCATACACACACAGACACACACACACATATACAATCACACACACACACACACACACACACACATATACAATCACACACACACAGAGCCCTGCTGCATCTCAACCACAGATACAAATGACTTTCGTACTGAAGCAGAGGAGAACATTCAAAACAAACATTATAACAGTGTGATGATGGAACGAACACAAATAACACTGTGTTCCCAATGGCACTCTATTCCCCATACGGCCTTGGTCAAAAGTAGTGCACTACATAGGGAGAAGAGTGCCATTTGGGACACACAAATTGATTTCGAAGATGTACCAGAGAGAAATTGCAATGTGTTTGTCTATTCCTAACAAATTCCTTCGTGGCTTGTTACATCTAATGAGAACCTCCTGTATATCGTACTGTCTGTTGAGAATACTGTCTATTTGTCCATTTTATCCAATCAGGCCTCCTGCCGTGAGTTATTTGAGCGCCTCAGCGAGAGCGTGAAACACAAATTACCACAAACGTCACTCATCTGTCTATTTCTCCTGTAATCGAATGACTTTAAGAATGTACAGTAATATTTATAAAGAAAATGAAAAAAATTCCAATGAGTGTTGAGGAGGAGGAGGGTGTATAGTTCTATAGTTATTAGAGGAGGGTGTATAGTTCTATAGTTATTAGAGGAGGGTGTATAGTTCTATAGTTATTAGAGGAGGGTGTATAGTTCTATAGTTATTAGAGGAGGGTGTATAGTTCTATAGTTATTAGAGGAGGGTGTATAGTTCTATAGTTATTAGAGGAGGGTGTATAGTTCTATAGTTATTAGAGGAGGGTGTATAGTTCTATAGTTATTAGAGGGTGTATAGTTCTATAGTTATTAGAGGAGGGTGTATAGTTCTATAGTTATTAGAGGAGGGTGTATAGTTCTATAGTTATTAGAGGGTGTATAGTTCTATAGTTATTAGAGGAGGGTGTATAGTTCTATAGTTATTAGAGGAGGGTGTATAGTTCTATAGTTATTAGAGGGTGTATAGTTCTATAGTTATTAGAGGAGGGTGTATAGTTCTATAGTTATTAGAGGAGGGTGTATAGTTCTATAGTTATTAGAGGGTGTATCGTTCTATAGTTATTAGAGGGTGTATAGTTCTATAGTTATTAGAGGAGGGTGTATAGTTCTATAGTTGTTAGAGGAGGGTGTATAGTTCTATAGTTAGACACTGAATATTCCTTTGATCATGCTGAAGTTATTAATTATTAGGCTTTGGGTGGTGTAGCAATACACCTAGTCACTACAAAGATAGAGACATCCTTCCTAACTCAGTTGCCGGAGAGGAAGGAAACCGCTCAGGGATTTCACCACGAGGCCAATTGTGATTTTAAAACAGTTACAGAGTTTAATGGCTGTGATAGGAGGTAACCGAGGATGGATCAACATTGTAGTTTCTCCACAATAATAATCTACATGACAGCGTGAAAAGAAGGAAGCCTCTACAGAAAAAAAATATTCCAAAACATGCATCCTGTTCCAAACAAGGCTCTGAAGTAATATTGCAAAAAATTTGGCAAAAAAATGTACTTTTTGTCCTGAATACAAAGCATTAAGTTTGGAGCAAATCAAACACAACACACACTGAGTACCACTCTTTATATTTTCAAGCAAGGTGGTGGCTGTATCATGTTATGGTTATGCCTGTCATCAGCAAGGACTAGGGAGTTTTTTTTTTTGTATTAAAAGAAACTGAATGAAGCTAAGCACAGGCAAAATCCTAGAGGAAAACCTGGTTCAGTCTGCTTTGCAACAGACACTGGGAGATGAATTCACCTTTCACTGGAGTTGCTTACCAAAACAACATTGAATGTTCCTGAGTGGCCGAGTTACACTTTTGAATTAAATTGGCTTAAAAATCTATTGCAAGACTTGAAAACGGCTGTCAATCAATGATCAACAATCTTCTTGACAGAGAAGAAAAAAATATATAAAATCGGGTAATATTGTACAATCCAGGTGTGCAAAGCACTTACCTCAAAAGACACTCAGTTGTAATCATCGCCAAAGGTGCTTCTACAAAGTATTGACACAAGGGTGTGAATAATTATGTAAATTAGATATTTCTGTATTACATTTTCAATACATTTGCAAAATAAATTATGTCATTATGGGGTATTGTCTGTAGATGAGTGAGACAAATATATGAATTTTATACATTTTTTTTACAAAATCAGGCTGTAACACAACAAAATGTGTTATAAGTCAAGGGGTATGAATACTTTCTGAAGGCACTGTAAATGTTTGATGTGGTTAACATATTTCACTAGTAAAGGGTTCGGCTGTCACATTGATATACATTAGACTCGACGCTTCATAAGTCTTTTAAAAGCCACAGACGGGGCAACGTTCCACTCTACTCTTCACCTTTCAACCTCTCCAGTCCATTTGACTGTGTTTGATCGACAGCCACTTAATTCCTGTACCCCCTGGTTCTAGGAGACGGCTTGGGAAAGTTAGTTTGGAAAGAAAATAACACACACACACACACACACACACACAACGTGTGGACCCATGCACACACACGAACACGTGTAAACACACACACGCACGTGCACACACATTTTCCATTCTATTTATCAGATGATGTATTCTAGAGTCTGCATCCCATTCCCGGTCTTTATTGTTTTATTAAGTTATTCAACAACTCTCCTTGTTGCTAAAATTACATCTGAACAGAAATTTAGAGGTTAGATCTTGAATATGGCTACCTTCATGTGTGGGTAAAATAGTACTGTTTTCTGATTTTTAATTCATAGATTTTAGATGTGTTTTAATATGGGTTTTGTTGCAAAGGGGCTACATTCACTGTTTAGCTGGAATGGAATATTCTTATCCTTTATATTTGACTGTTATATGTGGTTGTCTCACTGTGAAATGTGGTTGTCTCACTGTGAAATGTGGTTGTCTCACTGTGATATGTGGTTGTCTCACTGTGAAATGTGATTGTCTCACTGTGAAATGTGGTTGTCTCACTGTGATATGTGGCTGTCTCACCTAGCTATCTTTAGATGAATGCACTAAAGTAAATCCCTCTTTATATCACAAAAACGTAACTATTATACATAAAGAGCTCATATAACTCTATTGATTAATTATATATATATATATATATATATATATATATACAGCTCATGAAAATCTGTGGCAAATTGGATGGAAACCCAGCTAGCGAGGCGGATATATAGCATTTTGCAACAAAACATGATTATTTGTCTCTCTGAAATTAAACCATCAAGTGATATAATTTTTAACAAATACATGTCTGTCATTGAACAACCCCATTCCATGATCAGAGAGTGAAAAAAAACACCAATCTCTTACATAAATTCTTTACAATTAAAGCTAATTTACCACAATTTCTGAAAATGTATATGAACTCAGCAAAAAAAGAAATGTTCTCTCACTGTCAACTGCGTTATTTTTCAGCAAACTTAACATGTGTAAATATTTGTATGAACATAACAAGATTCAACAACTGACACATAAACTGAACAAGTTCCGCAGACATGTGACTAACAGAAATTGAATAATGTGTCCCTGAACAAAGGGGGGGTTAAAATCAAAAGTAACAGTCAGTATCTGGTGTGGCCACCAGCTGCATTAAGTACTGCAGTGCATCTCCTCCTCATGGACTGCACCAGATTTGCTAGTTCTTGCTGTGAGATGTTACCCCCCTCTTCACAACCAAGGCCCCTGCAAGTTCCCAGACATTTCTGGGGGGAATGGCCCTAGCCCTCACCCTCCAATCCAACAGGTCCCTGGCGTGCTCAATGGGATTGAGATCCGGGCTCTACACTGGCCATGGCAAAACACTGACATTCCTGACTTGCAGGAAATCACGCACAGAACGAGCAGTATGATCATGCTAGAGGGTCGCATCAGGATGAGCCTGCAGGAAGGGTACTACATGAGGGAGGAGGATGTCTTCCCTGTAACGCACAGTGTTGAGATTGCTTGCAATGACAACAAGTTCAGTCCGATGATGCTGTGACACACCGCCCCAGACCATGACGGACCCTCCACCTCCAAATCGATCCCGCTCCAGAGTACAGGCCTCGGTGTAACACTCATTCCTTCGATGATAAACGCGAATCTGACCATCACCCCTGGTGAGACAAAACCGCGACTCGTCAGTGAAGAGCACCTTTTGCCAGTCCTGTCTGGTCCAGTGATGGTGGGTTTGTGCCCATAGGTGACGTTGTTGCCGATGATGTCTGGTGCGGACCTGCCTTACAACAGGCCTACAAGCCCTCAGTCCAGCTTCTCAGCCTATTGCGGACAGTCTGAGCACTGATGGAGGGATTGTGTGTTCCTGGTGTAACTCGGGCAGTTGTTGTTGCCGTCCTGTACCTGTCCCGCAGGTGTGATGTTCAGATGTACCGATTCTGTGCAGGTGATATTACACATGGTCTGCCACGAGGATGATCAGCTGTCCGTCCTGTCTCCCTGTAGCGCTGTTTTAGGCGTCTCACAGTACAGACATTGCAATTTATTGCCCTGGCCACATCTGCAGTCCTCATGCCTCCCTGCAGCATGCCTAAGGCACTTTCACGCAGATGAGCAGGGACCCTGAGCATATTTCTTTTGGTGTTTTTCAGAGTCAGTAGAAAGGCCTCTTCAGTGTCCTACATTTTCATAACTGTGACCTCAATTGCCTACCGTCTGTAAGCTGTTAGTGTCTTAACGACCAAATCCACAGTTGCATGTTCATTAATTATTTATGGTGCATTGCACAAGCGTGGGAAACAGTGTTTAAACCCTTTACAATGAAGATCTGTGAAGTTATTTTGATTTTTACAAATTATCTTTGAACGACAGGGTCCTGAAAAAGGGACATTTCTTTTTTCTGCTGAGTTTATATCGTTTTGGAATTATACTCATAAAATGTCCTAATAATATGCTAGCCTTCAGTAAGCCGATTATACCCATCAGCAACATGTACGCAGGCTACTCATCTGAATACAGTGGTATTGGATGCAGACTTTTTTGAAATGGGATTTCACACATATTAAGGAGTTATCTAAAGCCATTATAATCTCCATAGCTACTGACTGCAGCTAGACAGCTGAGGATCCTGATGTTGCTACTGACTGCTGCTAGACAGCTGAGGATCCTGATGTTGCTACTGACTGCTGCTAAACAGCTGAGGATCCTGATGTTGCTACTGACTGCTGCTAAACAGCTGAGGATCCTGATGTTGCTACTGACTGCTGCCTGACAGCTGAGGATCCTGATGTTGCTACTGACTGCTGCTAAACAGCTGAGGATCCTGATGTTGCTACTGACTGCTACTAGACAGCTGAGGATCCTGATGTTGCTACTGACTGCTGCTAAACAGCTGAGGATCCTGATGTTGCTACTGACTGCTGCTAAACAGCTGAGGATCCTGATGTTGCTACTGACTGCTGCTAGACAGCTGAGGATCCTGATGTTGCTACTGACTGCTGCCAAACAGCTGAGGATCCTGATGTTGCTACTGACTGCTGCTAAACAGCTGAGGATCCTGATGTTGCTTCTGACTGCTGCTAAACAGCTGAGGATCCTGATGTTGCTACTGACTGCAGCTAAACAGCTGAGGATCCTGATGTTGCTACTGACTGCTGCTAGACAGCTGAGGATCCTGATGTTGCTACTGACTGCTGCTAGACAGCTGAGGATCCTGATGTTGCTACTGACTGCTGCTAGACAGCTGAGGATCCTGATGTTGCTACTGACTGCTGCTAAACAGCTGAGGATCCTGATGTTGCTACTGACTGCTGCTAAACAGCTGAGGATCCTGATGTTGCTACTGACTGCTGCTAGACAGCTGAGGATCCTGATGTTGCTACTGACTGCTGCTAAACAGCTGAGGATCCTGATGTTGCTACTGACTGCTGCTAGACAGCTGAGGATCCTGATGTTGCTACTGACTGCTGCTAAACAGCTGAGGATCCTGATGTTGCTACTGAATGCAGCTAAACAGCTGAGGATCCTGATGTTGCTACTGACTGCTGCTAAACAGCTGAGGATCCTGATGTTGCTACTGACTGCTGCCAAACAGCTGAGGATCCTGATGTTGCTACTGACTGCTGCTAAACAGCTGAGGATCCTGATGTTGCTACTGACTGCTGCCAAACAGCTGAGGATCCTGATGTTGCTACTGACTGCTGCCAAACAGCTGAGGATCCTGATGTTGCTACTGACTGCAGCTAAACAGCTGAGGATCCTGATGTTGCTACTGACTGCTGCTAAACAGCTGAGGATCCTGATGTTGCTACTGACTGCTGCTAAACAGCTGAGGATCCTGATGTTGCTACTGACTGCTGCTAAACAGCTGAGGATCCTGATGTTGCTACTGACTGCTGCTAGACAGCTGAGGATCCTGATGTTGCTACTGACTGCTGCTAAACAGCTGAGGATCCTGATGTTGCTACTGACTGCTGCTAAACAGCTGAGGATCCTGATGTTGCTACTGACTGCTGCTAAACAGCTGAGGATCCTGATGTTGCTACTGACTGCTGCTAAACAGCTGAGGATCCTGATGTTGCTACTGACTGCTGCCAAACAGCTGAGGATCCTGATGTTGCTACTGACTGCTGCTAAACAGCTGAGGATCCTGATGTTGCTACTGACTGCTGCTAAACAGCTGAGGATCCTGATGTTGCTACTGACTGCTGCTAAACAGCTGAGGATCCTGATGTTGCTACTGACTGCTGCTAAACAGCTGAGGATCCTGATGTTGCTACTGACTGCTGCTAAACAGCTGAGGATCCTGATGTTGCTACTGACTGCTGCTAAACAGCTGAGGATCCTGATGTTGCTACTGACTGCTGCTAAACAGCTGAGGATCCTGATGTTGCTACTGACTGCTGCCTGACAGCTGAGGATCCTGATGTTGCTACTGACTGCTGCTAAACAGCAGAGGATCCTGATGTTGCTACTGACTGCTGCGAAACAGCTGAGGATCCTGATGTTGCTACTGACTGCTGCTAAACAGCTGAGGATCCTGATGTTGCTACTGACTGCTGCTAAACAGCTGAGGATCCTGATGTTGCTACTGACTGCAGCTAAACAGCTGAGGATCCTGATGTTGCTACTGACTGCTGCTAAACAGCTGAGGATCCTGATGTTGCTACTGACTGCTGCTAAACAGCTGAGGATCCTGATGTTGCTACTGACTGCTGCTAAACAGCTGAGGATCCTGATGTTGCTACTGACTGCTGCTAAACAGCTGAGGATCCTGATGTTGCTACTGACTGCTGCTAAACAGCTAAGGATCCTGATGTTGCTACTGACCGCTGCTAGACAGCTGAGGATCCTGATGTTGCCACTGAATGCAGCTAAACAGCTGAGGATCCTGATGTTGCTACTGACTGCTGCTAAACAGCTGAGGATCCTGATGTTGCTACTGACTGCTGCAAAAACAGCTGAGGATCCTGATGTTGCTACTGACTGCTGCTAGACAGCAGAGGATCGTGATGTTGCTACTGACTGCTGCTAAACAGCTGAGGATCCTGATGTTGCTACTGACTGCTGCTAAACAGCTGAGGATCCTGATGTTGCTACTGACTGCTGCTAAACAGCTGAGGATCCTGATGTTGCTACTGACTGCTGCTAAACAGCTGAGGATCCTGATGTTGCTACTGACTGCTGCTAGACAGCTGAGGATCCTGATGTTGCTACTGACTGCTGCTAAACAGCTGAGGATCCTGATGTTGCTACTGACTGCTGCTAAACAGCTGAGGATCCTGATGTTGCTACTGACTGCTGCTAGACAGCTGAGGATCCTGATGTTGCTACTGACTGCTGCTAAACAGCTGAGGATCCTGATGTTGCTACTGACTGCTGCTAGACAGCTGAGGATCCTGATGTTGCTACTGACTGCTGCTAAACAGCTGAGGATCCTGATGTTGCTACTGAATGCAGCTAAACAGCTGAGGATCCTGATGTTGCTACTGACTGCTGCTAAACAGCTGAGGATCCTGATGTTGCTACTGACTGCTGCCAAACAGCTGAGGATCCTGATGTTGCTACTGACTGCTGCTAAACAGCTGAGGATCCTGATGTTGCTACTGACTGCTGCCAAACAGCTGAGGATCCTGATGTTGCTACTGACTGCTGCCAAACAGCTGAGGATCCTGATGTTGCTACTGACTGCAGCTAAACAGCTGAGGATCCTGATGTTGCTACTGACTGCTGCTAAACAGCTGAGGATCCTGATGTTGCTACTGACTGCTGCTAAACAGCTGAGGATCCTGATGTTGCTACTGACTGCTGCTAAACAGCTGAGGATCCTGATGTTGCTACTGACTGCTGCTAAACAGCTGAGGATCCTGATGTTGCTACTGACTGCTGCTAAACAGCTGAGGATCCTGATGTTGCTACTGACTGCTGCTAAACAGCTGAGGATCCTGATGTTGCTACTGACTGCTGCCTGACAGCTGAGGATCCTGATGTTGCTACTGACTGCTGCTAAACAGCAGAGGATCCTGATGTTGCTACTGACTGCTGCTAAACAGCTGAGGATCCTGATGTTGCTACTGACTGCTGCTAAACAGCTGAGGATCCTGATGTTGCTACTGACTGCTGCTAAACAGCTGAGGATCCTGATGTTGCTACTGACTGCAGCTAAACAGCTGAGGATCCTGATGTTGCTACTGACTGCTGCTAAACAGCTGAGGATCCTGATGTTGCTACTGACTGCTGCTAAACAGCTGAGGATCCTGATGTTGCTACTGACTGCTGCTAAACAGCTGAGGATCCTGATGTTGCTACTGACTGCTGCTAAACAGCTGAGGATCCTGATGTTGCTACTGACTGCTGCTAAACAGCTAAGGATCCTGATGTTGCTACTGACCGCTGCTAGACAGCTGAGGATCCTGATGTTGCCACTGAATGCAGCTAAACAGCTGAGGATCCTGATGTTGCTACTGACTGATGCTAAACAGCTGAGGATCCTGATGTTGCTACTGACTGCTGCAAAAACAGCTGAGGATCCTGATGTTGCTACTGACTGCTGCTAGACAGCAGAGGATCGTGATGTTGCTACTGACTGCTGCTAAACAGCTGAGGATCCTGATGTTGCTACTGACTGCTGCTAAACAGCTGAGGATCCTGATGTTGCTACTGACTGCTGCTAAACAGCTGAGGATCCTGATGTTGCTACTGACTGCTGCTAAACAGCTGAGGATCCTGATGTTGCTACTGACTGCTGCTAAACAGCTGAGGATCCTGATGTTGCTACTGACTGCTGCTAGACAGCTGAGGATCCTGATGTTGCTACTGACTGCTGCTAGACAGCTGAGGATCCTGATGTTGCTACTGACTGCTGCTAAACAGCTGAGGATCCTGATGTTGCTACTGACTGCTGCTAAACAGCTGAGGATCCTGATGTTGCTACTGACTGCTGCTAAACAGCTGAGGATCCTGATGTTGCTACTGACTGCTGCCTGACAGCTGAGGATCCTGATGTTGCTACTGACTGCTGCTAAACAGCTGAGGATCCTGATGTTGCTACTGACTGCTGCTAAACAGCTGAGGATCCTGATGTTGCTACTGACTCCTGCTAAACAGCTGAGGATCCTGATGTTGCTACTGACTGCTGCTAAACAGCTGAGGATCCTGATGTTGCTACTGACTGCAGCTAAACAGCTGAGGATCCTGATGTTGCTACTGACTGCTGCTAAACAGCTGAGGATCCTGATGTTGCTACTGACTGCTGCTAGACAGCTGAGGATCCTGATGTTGCTACTGACTGCTGCCAAACAGCTGAGGATCCTGATGTTGCTACTGACTGCTGCTAAACAGCTGAGGATCCTGATGTTGCTACTGACTGCTGCCAAACAGCTGAGGATCCTGATGTTGCTACTGACTGCAGCTAAACAGCTGAGGATCCCGATGTTGCTACTGACTGCTGATAAACAGCTGAGGATCCTGATGTTGCTACTGACTGCTGCTAAACAGCTGAGGATCCTGATGTTGCTACTGACTGCTGCTAAACAGCTGAGGATCCTGATGTTGCTACTGACTGCTGCTAAACAGCTAAGGATCCTGATGTTGCTACTGACTGCTGCTAAACAGCTGAGGATCCTGATGTTGCTCTACTTCTTTCTTCTCCATCTCTTAATCCGCTCTACTTTGGAGTCTATGGACTCGTCCCAAACGGCACCCTATTCCATATATAGTGCACTACTTTTTACCAGAGCCCTATGGGTCCTGGTCAAGAGTAGTGCACTACATAGTGAATAGGGTGCTATGACTTAAGGGGGAAATGATGAGCTGTGAATACATTCATATACATTATGATTAATGTCTATATTATATTATAACAGACCAGGACATACTCTGGAGATATATCTACTGTCTCTATTATAACAGACCAGGATATAATCTGGAGATATATCTACTGTCTCTATTATAACAGACCAGGACATAATCTGGAGATATATCTACTGTCTCTATTATAACAGACCAGGATATAATCTGGAGATATATCTACTGTCTCTATTATAACAGACCAGGACATAATCTGGAGATATATCTACTGTCTCTATTATAACAGACCAGGATATAATCTGGAGATATATCTACTGTCTCTATTATAACAGACCAGGACTTAATCTGGAGATATATCTACTGTCTCTATTATAACAGACCAGGACATAATCTGGAGATATATCTACTGTCTCTATTATAACAGACCAGGATATAATCTGGAGATATATCTACTGTCTCTATTATATTATAACAGACCAGGACATAATCTGGAGATATATCTACTGTCTCTATTATAACAGACCAGGACATAATCTGGAGATATATCTACTGTCTCTATTATATTATAACAGACCAGGATATACTCTGGAGATATATCTACTGTCTCTATTATAACAGACCAGGACATAATCTGGAGATATATCTACTGTCTCTATTATAACAGACCAGGACATAATCTGGAGATATATATACTGTCTCTATTATATTATAACAGACCAGGATATAATCTGGAGATATATCTACTGTCTCTATTATATTATAACAGACCAGGATATACTCTGGAGATATATCTACTGTCTCTATTATATTATAACAGACCAGGACATAATCTGGAGATATATCTACTGTCTCTATTATATTATAACAGACCAGGATATAATCTGGAGATATATCTACTGTCTCTATTATAACAGACCAGGATATACTCTGGAGATATATCTACTGTCTCTATTATAACAGACCAGGACATAATCTGGAGATATATCTACTGTCTCTATTATAACAGACCAGGACATCATCTGGAGATATATCTACTGTCTCTATTATAACAGACCAGGACATAATCTGGAGATATATCTACTGTCTCTATTATAACAGACCAGGACATCATCTGGAGATATATCTACTGTCTCTATTATAACAGACCAGGACATAATCTGGAGATATATCTACTGTCTCTATTATAACAGACCAGGACATAATCTGGAGATATATCTACTGTCTCTATTATATTATAACAGACCAGGATATACTCTGGAGATATATCTACTGTCTCTATTATAACAGACCAGGACATAATCTGGAGATATATCTACTGTCTCTATTATATTATAACAGACCAGGATATACTCTGGAGATATATCTACTGTCTCTATTATATTATAACAGACCAGGCTCTGTGGGATCTGTTTGTGCTTGTGAACAGAGCCCCAGGACCAGCATGCGTATGACTCTTCACCAGGTAAATGTGTCTGGAAGTGATGGCTTTGTTATGGAATGTTTGGGAATCGGCCTATTTCTGCTCTGTGTGCATTATTTGGTGTCTTACGTTGTACAGTGAGGATATTTTAGCAGAATTCTGCATGCAGTGTCTCAATTTGGTGTTTGTCCCATTTTGTGAATTCTTGGTTGGTGAGCGGACCCTAAAGTTAGACCATAAAGTTAAATAAAGGTTTAATATATTTTTTTTAAAGGCAATGGGTTCTATAACTGATTCAAGTATTCCTTTTGATGGCATAGAAGGCCCTTCTTATCTTGTCTCTCAAATCGTTCACAGCAAAGTGGAAATTACCTGTGGCGCTGATGTTTAGGCCGAGGTGTGTATAGTTTTTTGTGTGCTCTAGGGCAACAGTGTCGAGATGGAATTTGTATTCGTGGAGCACCATTATTTTTGTCTTACTGAGATTTACTGTCAGAGCCCAGGTCTGACAGAATCTGTGCAGAAGAACTAGGTGCTGCTGTAGGCCCTCCTTGGCTGGGGACAGAAGCACCAGACATGATTCCAGTAGGGTGAGGCCGGGTGCTGCAGACTGTTCTAGTGCCCTCGGCCAATTCGTTAAAATGCAGTTGAAGTCGGAAGTTTACATACACTTAGGTTGGAGTCATTAAAACCTGTTTTTCAACCACTCCACAAATGTCTTGTTAACAAACTATTCTTTTTGCAAGTTGGTTAGGACATCTACTTTGTGCATGACACAAGTAATTTTTCCAACAATTGTTTACAGACAGATTATTTCACTTATAATTCACTGTATCACAAGTCCAGTGGGTCAGAAGTTTACATACACTAAGTTGACTGTGCCTTTAAACAGCTTGGAAAATTACAGAAAATGATGTCATGGCTTTAGAAGCTTCTGATAGGCTAATTGAATCATTTGAGTCAATTGAAGGTGTACCTGTGGATGTATTTCAAGGCCTACCTTCAAACTCAGTGCCTCTTTGCTTGACATCATGGGAAAATCAAAAGAAATCAGCCAAGACCTCAGAAAAAAATTGTAGACCACAAGTCTGGCTCATCCTTAGGAGCAATTTCCAAACGCCTGAAGGTACCACGTTCATCTGTACAAACAATAGTACGCAAGTATAAACACCATGGGACCACGCAGCCGTCATACCGCTCAGGAAGGTGACACATTCTGTCTCCTAGTGATGAACGTACTTTGGTGTGAAAAGTGCAAATCAATCCCAGAACAACAGCAAAGGACCTTGTGAAGATGCTGGAGGAAACAGGTACAAAAGTATTTATATCCACAGTAAAACGAGTCGTATATCGACATGACCTTAAAGGCCGCTCAGCAAGGAAGAAGGCACTGCTACAAAACCGCCATAAAAAAAGCCAGACTACGGTTTGCAACTGCACATGGGGACAAAGATCGTACTTTTTGGAGAAATGTCCTCTGGTCTGATGAAACAGAAATAGAACTGTTTGGCAATAATGAGAATCGTTAAATTTGGAGAAAAAAGGGGGAGGCTTGTAAGCCGAAGAACACCATCCCAACCGTGAAGCACGGGGGTGGCAGCATCATGTTGTGGGGGTGCTTTGCTGCAGGGGGGACTGGTGCACTTCAGAAAATAGACGGCATCATGAGGAAGAACATTATGTGGTTTTATTGAAGCAACATCTCAAGACATCAGTCAGGAAGTTAAAGCTTGGTCGCAAATAGGTCTTCCAAATGGACAATGACCCCAAGCATACTTCCAAAGTTGTGGCAAAATGGCTTAAGGACAACAAAGTCAAGGTATTGGAGTGGCCATCACAAAGCCCTGACCTCAATCCTATAGAAAATTTGTGGGCAGAACTGAAAAAGTGTGTGCGAGCAAGGAGCCCTGCAAACCTGACTCAGTTACACCAGCTCTGTCAGGAGGAATGAGCCAAAATTAACCCATTTTATTGTAAAGCTTGTGGAAGGCTACCCGAAACGTTTGACCCAAGTCAAACAATTTAAAGGCGATGCTACCAAATACTAATTGAGTGTATGTAAACTTCTGACCCACTGGGAATGTGATGAAAGAAATAAAAGCTGAAATAAAGGATTTTCTCTACTATTATTCTGACATTTCACATTCTTGAAATAAAGTGTGATCCTAACTGACCTAAAACAGGGATTTTACCTCGGATTAAATGTCAGGAATTTTGAAAAACTGAGTTTAAATGTATTTGGCTAAGGTGTATGTAAACTTCAGACTTCATCTGTATATGTTGAAGAGGGTGGGGCTTAAGCTGCATCCCTGTCTCACCCCCCGGCCCGTGGAAAGAAATGTGTCTCTCTCTCTCTCTGTCTCTGTCTCTGCCCATCTCTGAGCCTAGCAGTACCACAGAGATGTTCTGAGTGCCTCCTTGCTGATAAACAGAAATGCTTCCTCAATTCCTAACCCTGTTCATCTTCTGTCTGCTGCGGCTGATGAAATCGTATTTTTTGTTCAAGAGAAGAAGAAAACGGTAACTTAACCTGTTACGAGTTGTTCCTGTTTCGAACAAGATACGGGGCGTTTTTCCTGCAGTTTAGTTGACTGAAATGGTTTGATGACTGCAGTAGAGCTGAAGTATTGTAGTAATTGTCCTAACTGCTGCTGATAATGGTAGAGGTTGGGAATAGTGTACTTTAACTGGCCGTTGGACACACAGAAGTGGCAATAGCTCGAGCCAGAGGACACTTCAACTGTTATCTAAGTATCGACAACTAAAACAAATACCGAGCGTGGAAGGAATACTGTCTTAAGTGCAGACAAAGTGTCATTCAAACAGACCACCACCAAGACCAAAAACAATAAGGGAAGAACTTGTCTGTCCTTCATAACTCAGAATCCCGAGCCACTAAAAACCACTATAAACCCGAGAGGTAATGTGCACGGGTCGTTATCGTGCCATGAAAACTGAAGGACTACCAAGAGAGAGTGATTCCTCCATATCAGCTAAAGTCTGTAGTATCTATCTGACCCTAATGACTTGTCCATATCTACTATAAGTTGGTGCTAAGCTAATGGTATTCCAGGCCAAGTTCTCAGACCATGCGCAGATCAGCTGGCAGGCATTTTTACTGTAATTTCCCACTTCTCCTTGTACCCGTCTGTAATCCACACATGTTTTAAGATGACCACCATCATTCCTGTTCACAAGAACTCTGAGGTTTTATGCCACAATGACTACCGTCCTGTAGCACTCACATCTGTTATCATGAAGTGCTTTGAGAGGCTGGTTATGGCACACAGCAACTCCATCATCCCAGACACCCTAGAACCAATCCAATTTGCACACCGCCCCAGCAGATCCATACACTCCACACTGCTCTCATGTGAGAATGCTGTTCATTGGCTACAGCTCAGAGTTCAACACCAACATCACATCCGCTACGCTGACCCACAACACGGGGTCCCCACAGTGGTGGGTGCTTAGTCCCCTCCTGTACTCCCTGTTCACCCACAAATCACTGGCGAGGATGAGACAGCCTACAGGGAAGAGGTCATTGACTTGGCAGTGTGGTGCCAGGACAACAACTCTCCGTCTACCTCAGTAAGACAAAGGAGCTGATCATGGACTACAGAAAACGGGAGACCGAGAACCCCCCTCCCTAATCCACATCGACAGTTGAGCAGGTTGAGAGCTTGAAGTTCCTCGGGGTGTCCAAATCACTAAGGACTAATAAGGCACGACAGCGCCTCTTCCCCGTTTAAAAGGCTTGACATGGGCCATCAAATCTGCCCCACTGAGAGCATCTTGACAGGCTGGCTCACTGCTTGGTATGGCAACATCACCGCCCTCAATCGCATGGCGTTACAGAGAGTGGTGCGGACAGCCCAGTACATCACTGGGACCGAGCTCCCTGCCATCCAGGACCTCTATATCAGGCGGTGTGAAAGGAAGGCCTGTAGAATTGTTAAAGACTCCAGCCACCCAAGCCATAGACTGTTCTTTCAGCTCCCGCAAAGCAAGAGGTACCGGTGCATCAAGTCTGACACCAACAGGCCATGAACAGCTTCTATCCCCAAGCCATAAAACTGCAAAATAGAAAACAAAAAGTCTATACGGACTATCTGAGTTGAACCTTGTATTTTGGTTTTTATTTTTCACTGTCTCTATGCATACTCACAGGACTCTACACACGGACAGGACTCTACACACGGACAGGACTCTACACACGGACAGGACTCTACACACGGACAGGACTCTACACACGGACAGGACTCTACACACGGACAGGACTCTACACACGGACAGGACTCTACACACGGACAGGACTCTACACACGGACAGGACTCTACACACGGACAGGACTCTACACACTGACACACACTGACAGGACTCTACACACTGACAAGCCTCTACACACTGACACTCCTACACACACATTTATACCGACTCTACACACACACACTCACATACACTCATAATTTACGCTGCTACTGTTTGCCATCCATCCTGATGCCTAGTCACCATATCCCTATACATACAGTATCTACCTCCATCCCTCCAGTATCCCTATACATACAGTATCTACCTCCATCACTCCAGTATCTACCTCCATCACTCCAGTATCCCTATACATACAGTATCTACCTCCATCACTCCAGTATCCCTATACATACAGTATCTACCTCCATCACTCCAGTATCTACCTCCATCACTCCAGTATCCCTATACATACAGTATCTACCTCCATCACTCCAGTATCTACCTCCATCACTCCAGTATCCCTATACATACAGTATCTACCTCCATCACTCCAGTATCCCTATACATACAGTATCTACCTCCATCCCTCCAGTATCCCTATACATACAGTATCTACCTCCATCACTCCAGTATCTACCTCCATCACTCCAGTATCTACCTCCATCACTCCAGTATCTACCTCCATCACTCCAGTATCCCTATACATACAGTATCTACCTCCATCACTCCAGTATCCCTATACATACAGTATCTACCTCCATCACTCCAGTATCCCTATACATACAGTATCTACCTCCATCACTCCAGTATCCCTATACATACAGTATCTACCTCCATCACTCCAGTATCTACCTCCATCACTCCAGTATCTACCTCCATCACTCCAGTATCCCTATACATACAGTATCTACCTCCATCACTCCAGCATCTACCTCCATCACTCCAGTATCCCTATACATACAGTATCTACCTCCATCACTCCAGTATCCCTGTACATACAGTATCTACCTCCATCACTCCAGTATCTACCTCCATCACTCCAGTATCTACCTCCATCACTCCAGTATCCCTATACATACAGTATCTACCTCCATCACTCCAGTATCCCTATACATACAGTATCTACCTCTATCACTCCAGTATCTACCTCCATCACTCCAGTATCTACCTCCATCACTCCAGTATCCCTATACATACAGTATCTACCTCCATCACTCCAGTATCTACCTCCATCACTCCAGTATCCCTATACATACAGTATCTACCTCCATCACTCCAGTATCTACCTCCATCACTCCAGTATCCCTATACATACAGTATCTACCTCTATCACTCCAGTATCTACCTCCATCACTCCAGTATCCCTATACATACAGTATCTACCTCCATCACTCCAGTATCTACCTCCATCACTCCAGTATCTACCTCCATCACTCCAGTATCTACCTCCATCACTCCAGTATCCCTGTACATACAGTATCTACCTCCATCACTCCAGTATCTACCTCCATCACTCCAGTATCTACCTCCATCACTCCAGTATCTACCTCCATCACTCCAGTATCTACCTCCATCACTCCAGTATCCCTATACATACAGTATCTACCTCCATCACTCCAGTATCTACCTCCATCACTCCAGTATCCCTATACATACAGTATCTACCTCCATCACTCCAGTATCTACCTCCATCACTCCAGTATCCCTATACATACAGTATCTACCTCCATCACTCCAGTATCCCTATACATACAGTATCTACCTCTATCACTCCAGTATCTACCTCCATCACTCCAGTATCCCTATACATACAGTATCTACCTCCATCACTCCAGTATCCCTATACATACAGTATCTACCTCCATCACTCCAGTATCCCTATACATACAGTATCTACCTCCATCACTCCAGTATCTACCTCCATCACTCCAGTATCTACCTCCATCACTCCAGTATCTACCTCCATCACTCCAGTATCCCTGTACATACAGTATCTACCTCCATCCCTCCAGTATCTACCTCCATCACTCCAGTATCCCTATACATACAGTATCTACCTCCATCACTCCAGTATCCCTATACATACAGTATCTACCTCCATCACTCCAGTATCTACCTCCATCCCTCCAGTATCCCTATACATACAGTATCTACCTCCATCACTCCAGTATCCCTATACATACAGTATCTACCTCCATCACTCCAGTATCTACCTCCATCCCTCCAGTATCCCTGTACATACAGTATCTACCTCCATCACTCCAGTATCTACCTCCATCACTCCAGTATCTACCTCCATCCCTCCAGTATCTACCTCCATCACTCCAGTATCTACCTCCATCACTCCAGTATCTACCTCCATCACTCCAGTATCTACCTCCATCACTCCAGTATCCCTATACATACAGTATCTACCTCCATCACTCCAGTATCTACCTCCATCACTCCAGTATCCCTATACATACAGTATCTACCTCCATCACTCCAGTATCCCTATACATACAGTATCTACCTCCATCACTCCAGTATCTACCTCCATCCCTCCAGTATCTACCTCCATCACTCCAGTATCCCTGTACATACAGTATCTACCTCTATCACTCCAGTATCCCTGTACACTGCACATTGTAAATATGGTATTGAAACTGATCCTGTATTTAGCTTCTTACTTTCTCGTGTTCTTTTTATTTCTTATTTGTGTTTCTTGTGTTTTCGTTCTACCTTGTTATCGTGTAGTACTACATTGATATTGATCACTGCATTGTTGGGTTTTAGAGCTGGGAAGAAAGGCATCAATGTACTTTATTTACTCTAACCTCAAATTACCTCGACACCGATGTACCGGTACCCTCTGTATAAAGCCCTGCTATTGCTATTTACTGCTGCTCTTTAATTATTTGTTATTCTTATCTCTTACTCTTTTTTGTTCTTCTTAAAACTGCACTGTTGTTTAAAGGGCTTGTAAGTAATGTAACTAATGCAATCAGATTTGATTTGCTTGTGTATGTGACATTAACATGTAAAACTAGTGTCGCTATATATCCAATCGTATTCACTCCTCTATAACCGCTACAGTGCTTCTATCCAATCGTATTCACTCTTCTATAACCGCCACAGTGCTTCTATCCAATCGTATTGACTCCTAGTACAAGCAGTGGGCCTACTGGCTCCTCCATAGCAGAGATACTAACAGACAGTGGGTCTACTGGCCCCTTCATAGCAGAGATACTAACAGACAGTGGGACTACTGGCTCCTCCGTGGCAGAGATACTAACAGACAGTGGGCCTACTGGCTCCTCCATGGCAGAGATCCTAACAGACAGTTGGACTACTGGCTCCTCCAGAGCAGAGATACTAACAGACAGTGGGCCTACTGGCTCCTCCATGGCAGAGATACTAACAGACAGTGGGCCTACTGGCTCCTCCATGGCAGAGATCCTAACAGACAGTTGAACTACTGGCTCCTCCATGGCAGAGATACTAACAGACGGTGGGTCTACTGGCTCCTCCATGGCAGAGATACCAACAGACAGTGGGTCTACTGGCTCCTCCATGACAGAGATACTAACAGACAGTGGGTCTACTGGCACCTCCATAGCAGAGATACTAACAGACAGTGGGTCTACTGGCTCCTCCATAGCAGAGATACTAACAGACAGTGCGACTACTGGCTCCTCCTTGACAGAGATACTAACAGACAGTGGGACTACTGGCTCCTCCATAGCAGAGATACTAACAGACAGTGGGTCTACTGGCTCCTCCATGGCAGAGATACCAACAGACAGTGGGTCTACTGGCTCCTCCATAGCAGAGATACTAACAGAGTGGGTCTACTGGCTCCTCCATGGCAGAGATACTAACAGACAGTGGGTCTACTGGCTCCTCCATA
Source organism: Salvelinus fontinalis (assembly GCF_029448725.1). Classification (NCBI taxonomy): domain Eukaryota; kingdom Metazoa; phylum Chordata; class Actinopteri; order Salmoniformes; family Salmonidae; genus Salvelinus; species Salvelinus fontinalis. The sequence continues at coordinate 46,776,813 of NC_074688.1, read as the reverse complement.
GCAGAGATACTAACAGACAGTGGGTCTACTGGCTCCTCCATGGCAGAGATACCAACAGACAGTGGGTCTACTGGCTCCTCCATAGCAGAGATACTAACAGAGTGGGTCTACTGGCTCCTCCATAGCAGAGATACTAACAGACAGTGGGTCTACTGGCTCCTCCATGGCAGAGATACTAACAGACAGTGGGTCTACTGGCTCCTCCATGGCAGAGATACTAACAGACAGTGGGACTACTGGCTCCTCCATAGCAGAGATACTAACAGACAGTGGGACTACTGGCTCCTCCATGGCAGAGATACTAACAGACGGTGGGTCTACTGGCTCCTCCATAGCAGAGATACTAACAGACAGTGGGTCTACTGGCTCCTCCATGGCAGAGATACTACCAGACAGTGGGTCTACTGGCTCCTCCATGGCAGAGATACTAACAGACGGTGGGTCTACTGGCTCCTCCATGGCAGAGATACTAACAGACAGTGGGTCTACTGGCTCCTCCATAGCAGAGATACTAACAGACAGTGGGTCTACTGGCTCCTCCATGGCAGAGATCCTAACAGACAGTTGGACTACTGGCTCCTCCAGAGCAGAGATACTAACAGACAGTGGGCCTACTGGCTCCTCCATGGCAGAGATACTAACAGACAGTGGGCCTACTGGCTCCTCCATGGCAGAGATCCTAACAGACAGTTGAACTACTGGCTCCTCCATGGCAGAGATACTAACAGACGGTGGGTCTACTGGCTCCTCCATGGCAGAGATACCAACAGACAGTGGGTCTACTGGCTCCTCCATGACAGAGATACTAACAGACAGTGGGTCTACTGGCACCTCCATAGCAGAGATACTAACAGACAGTGGGTCTACTGGCTCCTCCATAGCAGAGATACTAACAGACAGTGCGACTACTGGCTCCTCCTTGACAGAGATACTAACAGACAGTGGGACTACTGGCTCCTCCATAGCAGAGATACTAACAGACAGTGGGTCTACTGGCTCCTCCATGGCAGAGATACCAACAGACAGTGGGTCTACTGGCTCCTCCATAGCAGAGATACTAACAGAGTGGGTCTACTGGCTCCTCCATGGCAGAGATACTAACAGACAGTGGGTCTACTGGCTCCTCCATAGCAGAGATACTAACAGACAGTGGGTCTACTGGCTCCTCCATGGCAGAGATACCAACAGACAGTGGGTCTACTGGCTCCTCCATAGCAGAGATACTAACAGAGTGGGTCTACTGGCTCCTCCATAGCAGAGATACTAACAGACAGTGGGTCTACTGGCTCCTCCATGGCAGAGATACTAACAGACAGTGGGTCTACTGGCTCCTCCATGGCAGAGATACTAACAGACAGTGGGACTACTGGCTCCTCCATAGCAGAGATACTAACAGACAGTGGGACTACTGGCTCCTCCATGGCAGAGATACTAACAGACGGTGGGTCTACTGGCTCCTCCATAGCAGAGATACTAACAGACAGTGGGTCTACTGGCTCCTCCATGGCAGAGATACTACCAGACAGTGGGTCTACTGGCTCCTCCATGGCAGAGATACTAACAGACGGTGGGTCTACTGGCTCCTCCATGGCAGAGATACTAACAGAGTGGGTCTACTGGCTCCTCCATAGCAGAGATACTAACAGACAGTGGGTCTACTGGCTCCTCCATAGCAGATATACTAACAGACAGTGGGTCTACTGGCTCCTCCATAGCAGAGATACCAACAGACAGTGGGTCTAATGGCTCCTCCATAGCAGAGATACTAACAGACAGTGGGTCTACTGGCTCCTCCATGACAGAGATACTAACAGACAGTGGGTCTACTGGCTCCTCCAGAGCAGAGATACTAACAGACAGTGGGTCTACTGGCTCCTCCATAGCAGAGATACTAACAGACAGTGCGACTACTGGCTCCTCCTTGACAGAGATACTAACAGACAGTGCGACTACTGGCTCCTCCTTGACAGAGATACCAACAGACAGTTGGACTACTGGCTCCTCTCTGGAAGAAACTTTCAAAGTTCTTGACATTTTCCGGATTGACTGACCTTCTTGTCTTAAAGTAATGATGGACTGTAGTTTGTCTTTGCTTATTTGAGCTGTTCTTGCCATAATATGGAATTTGTCTTTTACCAAATAGGGCTATCTTCTGTATTCCACCCCTACCTGGTCACAACACAACTGATTGGCTCAAACGCATTAAGAAGGAAAGGATTTCCACACATGGTCTTTTAACATGGCACACCTGTCAATTGAAATGCACTCCAGGTGACTACCTCATGAAGCTGGTTGAGAGAATGCTAGAGTGTGCAAAGCTGTCATCAAGCTAAAGAGTGGCTACTTTGAAGAATCTGGAGTGGTTTCTTAGACAACATTGTCCAAATGAAAACCTTTTAAAGCTATTTCTACTTAGTCTTTGCCTGATCTCCAGGGGGGATGCTATTTCATAGACAAATGTCTGTATAGAAAAACGTGCTTCTGTCAAAACTGTTTACTCTTGGGATTTTACAAGACATAACACTGGCTCTGGTATTGTAACTGTGTTTCTTATAGATTATATAAATGTGTTTTTTCATATAACCTGGGGCACGATCATTTAAGACGTCAAACAGACGATTACGCTTAAGTTAGTCCACTCCGGATTCCAAAGGCAACAAGCCCACCTCCTGGAACTCTTGTACCGGCATATTTAAAACATACATGTTCTGTTGTAATTGAACCTTTATTTAACGAGGCATATACCTGATAACATTATTTTGAGTGACCTGCATTCTCTTTTCTGCTTTTCTGATAGCCCACTATACCAAGCAGAACAGGCATAATCAAAATGACACTGAATCAAGCAGTTTCTTAACGTTGATGTTAAAACATCTAGTGTTACGATATAAAAATTCAATTTGTTTGCCATTTTAGAAAGTATTTTAGCAGCAATCAGGTCTCCAGAACGGGATTGATCTAGGGACACAGCAAGATTAGTTACACTTGTTTGAGATTCAATCTCCTTGCCTGCACAGTTTACCTTTATCTTGTCAGCCCTAAGCAAACTACGTTTTGTTCCAAACAAAATCAATTCACTTTTTCCCAAATGTAGTGACAATTGGTTGTCAGTCAACCAATCTCTAACAAAATGCAATTCCTTACTCAGGGTCTCCTCTATGTAAACTGTATCCGTCCCTTATACCAGTATGGCTGAGTCATCAGCATAAAGTAAGAGGTTACACTTTACTGTATCTGGCATATCATTAACGTACACAACCGTTCAAAAGTAGAAGGCCAGCATCCCGGAGGCACCTCTTCACTGTTGACGTTGAGACTGGTGTTTTGCAGGTACTATTTAATAAAGCTGCCAGTTGAGGACTTGTGAGGTGTCTGTTTCTCAAACTAGACATTCTATATTTCCTTGTCCTCTTGCTCAGTTGTGCACCGGGGCCTCCCACTCCTCTTTCTATTCTGGTTAGGAAGGGAGTAGTACACAGCGTTTTACGAGATCTTCAGTTTCTTGGCAACTTCTTGTATGGAATAGCCTTCATTTCTCAGAACAAGAATAGACTGACGAGTTTCAGAAGAAGGTTCTTTGTTTCTGGCCATTTTGATCCTGTAATTGAACCCACAAATGCTGATGCTCCAGATACTCAACAAGTCTAAAGAGGGACAGTTTTATTGCTTCTTTAATCAGAACAACAGTTTTCAGCTGTGCTAACATAATTCAAAAGGGTTTTCTAATGCTCAATTTGCCTTTTAAAATTATAAACTTGGATTAGCTAACACAACGTGGCATTGGAACACAGGAGTGATGGTTGCTGATAATGGGCCTCTGTACGCCTATGTAGATTTTCCATAGAAAAAATTGCCGCTTCCAGCTACAATAGTCATTTACAACATTAACAATGTCTACTCTGTATTTCTGATCAATTTGATGTTATTTTAATGGACAAAAAAAATGTTTTTCTTTCAAAAACAAGGACATTTCTAAGTGACCCCAAACTATTGAACGGTGGCGTATATAAGAAATTAGAAAGGCCCTAAAATGGATCCCTGTGGTACTCCACAAGATATTTCTTTAGCCTCTGACAGAACATCACCAACATTACATACTTGTGTTCTATTGGTCAAATAAGACCTAGACCAATTACCTGCTACATCATTTAGACCCATGCATTTCAGTTTCATCAGGAAAATATCATGGTCCACAATGTCAAAGGTTTTCTCCAAATCTAACATGATCATACCTGTATAGTTCCCCCTCTTCTCACTTTCCTGCTTGATGTGGTCAAAAAGGTGGATAAGGCAAGTAATCGGTGGAATGAGCTGTTCTAAAGCTAGATTAAAGTTCAGAAAGAAGTTTGTTCTCGAGAAGGTATCCATCAAGTTGATAAAAAAAAAAATCTCTCAACAACTTTGGATAAGGTGCTATCGAGGATCGACACAGGTCTGTAGATTCCTCTCCGACTGAAACAGTCACACGTCATGTTTTCTGGGCCCCACTGCTGATACATTGACTATCTCATCTAGATATCTAGATTGCACTCATCGTCCCTGCTTGTGTCCAGCATCCCAATGTTTGGCACCGCATTTAAAACAGTATACATTACCAACAAGCAAAATGTTACTTTGAGAATTTACAGCTTTACAGCTCCACTGATTGAGAAAATAATGTATCAAGCAGTGGAGGCTCCTCAAGAAGAGGAAGGTAATACTTCAATTAATTTCTGGAAAAAAATGTGTGAAACATCAGAGAAGTTATATATTTTTTTAGATAAAACGATATTAAATATATTCACGTGTCATCAAATAATTGATTAATATACATTGTTTGCAAATAAGGTCTACAGTAGCCTCATCAGCACCCTCTAGGGTAGGACCATGGTGTAGCCAGAGGACAGCTAGCTTCCATCCTCCTCTGGGTACATTGACTTCAATCCAAAACCTAGGAGGCTCATGGTTCTCACCCCCTTCTATAGACTTACACAGTAATTATGACAACATCTGGAGGACGTCCTCCAACCTATCAGAGCTTTTGCAGCAGGAACTGACATGTTGTTTACCCAATCAAAGGATCAGAAAATAAAATGTGGTGAGTAGTTGACCCAAAGAGAGAAAGACAGTTTTGAAAAAATGTATTTCTTCAAAAATGAAGGACAAGCAAGAGCGAGAGAGAGAGAGATAGAGATAGAGAGAGAGAGAAATAGAGAGAGATAGAGAGAGAGAGCATTATATTTTGTTGTATTATTTTTGTACTTACTTTGCTAGAAAATTCAGCTAGCTAGTTTAGTCTACTCAAACAACTGGCTCAAACAGAGAGGGGTGCTATGTTAGCTAGATGGCTATGGCTATTCAACACTGGAACTCTTCCAAGTCAAGGTAAGCTTTTGGTTTTATAAATGTATTGCCACCGGGGCTCGCCGTTGTAACTGCTAAACTGCTTGCTACACACTACTGCATGAATGTAGCGGGATTACTACTAGAACTATGATTTAAATATGTTAACAACAATGTAGGCTGTGTGTAGTGGTTAGGAGAGAGCATAGATGCCAGAAGGAATTATACAACAAGCAAAGTGATCATGCTGTTTGTATGTGGCTGCTATGAAAGTGAACTGAGTTTGCGTGTGATCAGGGGTGTATTCATTCAGCCGATTCTGTTAAAAAAACGTTTCTTAAAATGGAAGCAAACTGAACCAAACGGGGATAAGCATACATGAATTTGTCCAATAGAAACTCTTGGACTAATGATTACGCCCACTATCAGCTAGATGCAGGCAAGAGTGTGCAAGGCGGTATTGAATGTGTAAATTTCTGCCACCTTGATTACACTAATTTCTCTCGACCTGTGTGCACCTACGTTGTAAACTTCCATTCATAGGCTATGTTGTAGCAACCTCATGATGGGTAAAGGGAACATTCTAGTATCATGTAGTAGTCTAAACCTATCAATGTTACATTGAATGAATGACAGTCATCCAATATGCTGTAGTAGAAATAATGCCATTCTCTTAAAAAAAATTAATCGTCCTCCCTTATCTTAAATGGCACCAACCGCCACTGGTCTCAATGTGTTTCGGTGTCCATATGACAGATTCTGTTGGACCAAACTTCAAATGTAAATAGCGAGTTGAAACCGCTTGTCAGAGAGGAAGAAGAGATATTTCATCTCTGTTATGAGTGGCAGGGGGAGGGGCTTGGTGTGAGTGGCAGGGGGAGGGGCTTGGTGTGAGTGGCAGGGGGAGGGGCTTGGTGTGAGTGGCAGCGGGGAGGGGCTTGGTGTGAGTGGCAGGGGGAGGGGCTTGGTGTGAGTGGCAGGGGGGAGGGGCTTGGTGTGAGTGGCAGGGGGGAGGGGCTTGGTGTGAGTGTCAGGGGGAGGGGCTTGGTGTGAGTGTTAGGGGGAGGGGCTTGGTGTGAGTGTCAGGGGGAGGGGCTTGGTGTCAGTGGCAGGGGGGAGGGGCTTGGTGTGAGTGTCAGGGGGAGGGGCTTGGTGTGAGTGTCAGGGGGAGGGGATTGGTGTGAGTGGCAGGGGGAGGGGCTTGGTGTCAGTGGCAGGGGGAGGGGCTTGGTGTGAGTGGCACGGGGATGGACTTGTTGTGAGTGCCTGGGGGAGGGGCTTGATGTGAGTGGCAGGGGGAGGGGCTTGGTGTGAGTACCAGGGGGAGGGGCTTGGTGTGAGTGGCAGGGGGAGGGGCAGGGGCTTGGTGTGAGTGGCAGGGGGAGGGGCTTGATGTGAGTACCAGGGGGAGGGGCTTGGTGTGAGTACCAGGGGGAGGGGTTTGGTGTGAGTGGCCGTCATTGTAAATAAGAATTTGTTCTTAACTGACTTGCCTCGTTAAATAAAGGTTAAATAAAAAGATCATAAAACATTAACATGTTGATGTCTAAATATACATGCTGGATGATAATATTAATAATACTATTCTGTGATCAACCCCCAGTAACAATAATTAATTCACAAGTACCTGACTACGGCTACTGCATGGGGCACGTTAAGCAACAGTTATGTAATGAATGAACAGTAACCTACAAATATCGTACCTTGTCATACATGTTAGTGGAAGAACTGGGCTCAGTGCATCATCTTACTGCAATTACGATGTAAAACACACAGTATAACCGCACTGTAAAGGTCTTGTGAATACGCACACACACACACACACACACACACACACACACACACACACACACACACACACACACACACACACACACACACACACACACACACACACACACACACACACACACACACACACACACACACACACACACACACCAGGCAGAGACCATTATTTGGAGCACACGGATGATCAGCCCAGAGGAAGATAATGACAACTCTATCACGTGTCCAACACAAGACCGTTTCTCCATTTTATCAGAACATTTTTGCTTGTTATAAAACAGGCAGAGAGAACACGTTATGTACAGCTCATGGAGATTCAGGAGAGGAGAGGAGAGGAGACATGCAGAAAATGTCTCCTCTGTAATGATAATGGAAGCAGGACATATAGAGAGAGAGAGAAAGAGAGAGAGAGAGAGAGAGAGAGAGAGAGAGAGAGAGAGAGAGAGAGAGAGGGAGAGAGAGCTGTCTGCAGCCAGTCTTCCAACACTGGAGCAGGTGAGGAGCTGTCTCCCTGCTGCCTGCTGTTCCTCTGCTGCCTGTCTCCCTGCTGCCTGTCTCCAAGCTGCCTGTCTCCCTGCTGCCTGCTGTTCCTCTGCTGCCTGTCTCCCTGCTGCCTGTCTCCCTGCTGCCTGTCTCCCTGCTGCCTGTCTCCCTGCTGCCTGTCTCCCTGCTGCCTGTCTCCCTGCTGCCTGTCTCCCTGCTGCCCGTCTCCCTGCTACATGTTTCCCTGCTGCCTGTCTCCCTGCTGCCTGTCTTCCTGCTGCCTGTCTCCCTGCTACATGTTTCCCTGCTGCCTGTCTCCCTGCTGCCTGTCTTCCTGCTGCCTGTCTCCCTGCTACATGTTTCCCTGCTGCCTGTCTCCCTGCTGCCTGTCTCCCTGCTGCCTGTCTCCCTGCTGCCTGTCTCCCTGCTACATGTCTCCCTGCTGCCTGTCTCCCTGCTACATGTCTCCCTGCTGCCGGTCTCCGTGCTGCCTGTCTCCGTGCTGCCTGTCTCCGTGCTGCCTGTCTCCGTGCTGCCTGTCTCCGTGCTGCCTGTCTCCCTGCTGCCTGCCTGTCTCCCTGCTGCCTGTCTCCCTGCTGCCTGCATGTCTCCCTGCTGCCTGCATGTCTCCCTGCTGCCTGCATGTCTCCCTGCTGCCTGTCTCTAAGCTGCATGTGTCCCTGCCGCCTGTCTGCCTGCTGTCTGCTTGCCCTATGCCTACCTACTGTCTGTCTGCCTGCCTGCCTGCCTGCCTGCCTGCTGCCTGCTTGCTGCCTACCTACTGTCTGCCTGCCTACTGCCTGCTTACTGCTTAACTACTGCCTGCCTGCTGCCTGCCTGCTGCCTGCCTGCCTACTGTCTGCCTGCCTACTGCCTGCCTGCCTACTGCCTGCCTGCCTACTGCCTGCTTAATGCTTAACTACTGCCTGCCTGCCTGCCTGCCTACTGCCTGCCCACTGCCTGCTTAATGCTTAACTACTGCCTGCCTACTGCCTGCCTACTGCCTGCCTACTGACTGCCTACTGCCTGCTTAATGCTTAACTACTGCCTGCCTGCCTACTGCCTGCTTAATGCTTAACTACTGCCTGCCTGCCTGCCTACTGCCTGCCCACTGCCTGCTTAATGCTTAACTACTGCCTGCCTACTGCCTGCCTACTGCCTGCCTACTGACTGCCTACTGCCTGCTTAATGCTTAACTACTGCCTGCCTGCTGCCTGCATGCTGCCATGGATGGTAAAAATGTAAAGTGGGTCACACCATGAAATTAGCACTTTAATAATAGGAAGACTCTAATAATGTGTAATGTGTTGAACATGTTCTCCTTTTTAAAGTACTATCACACTCTGGGTTCTGTCTGTCAGCTCCATGGTTCTGTTAGACTGGGGGAGGTTCACCTCCATGGTTCTGTTAGACTGGGGGAGGTTCACCTCCATGGTTCTGTTAGTCTAACTGAGGGAGATTCACCTCCATGGTTCTGTTAGTCTGAGGGAGGTTCACCTCCATGGTTCTGTTAGTCTGAGGGAGATTCACCTCCATGGTTCTGTTAGACTGAGGGAGATTCACCTCCATGGTTCTGTTAGTCTGAGGGAGATTCACCTCCATGGTTCTGTTAGACTGAGGGAGATTCACCTCCATGGTTCTGTTAGACTGAGGGAGATTCACCTCCATGGTTCTGTTAGTCTGATGGAGGTTCACCTCCATGGATCTGTTAGTCTGAGGGAGATTCACCTCAGTGGTTCTGTTAGTCTGACTGATGGAGATTCACCTCCATGGTTCTGTTAGTCTGAGGGAGGTTCACCTCCATGGTTCTGTTAGACTGAGGGAGGTTCACCTACATGGTTCTGTTAGACTGAGGGAGATTCACCTCCATGGTTCTGTTAGTCTGAGGGAGATTCACCTCCATGGTTCTGTTAGTCTGAGGGAGATTCACCTCCATGGTTCTGTTAGTCTGAGGGAGATTCACCTCCATGGTTCTGTTAGTCTGAGGGAGATTCACCCCCATGGTTCTGTTAGTCTGATGGAGATTCACCTCCATGGTTCTGTTAGTCTGACTGATGGAGATTCACCTCCATGGTTCTGTTAGACTGAGGGAGATTCACCTCCATGGTTCTGTTAGTCTGAGGGAGATTCACCTCCATGGTTCTGTTAGTCTGAGGGAGATTCACCTCCATGGTTCTGTTAGACTGAGGGAGATTCACCTCCATGGTTCTGTTAGTCTGAGGGAGATTCACCTCCATGGTTCTGTTAGTCTGAGGGAGATTCACCTCCATGGTTCTGTTAGACTGAGGGAGGTTCACCTCCATGGTTCTGTTAGACTGAGGGAGGTTCACCTCCATGGTTCTGTTAGTCTGATGGAGGTTCACCTCCATGGATCTGTTAGTCTGAGGGAGATTCACCTCAGTGGTTCTGTTAGTCTGACTGATGGAGATTCACCTCCATGGTTCTGTTAGTCTGAGGGAGGTTCACCTCCATGGTTCTGTTAGACTGATGGAGATTCACCTCCATGGTTCTGTTAGACTGAGGGAGGTTCACCTACATGGTTCTGTTAGACTGAGGGAGATTCACCTCCATGGTTCTGTTAGTCTGAGGGAGATTCACCTCCATGGTTCTGTTAGTCTGAGGGAGATTCACCTCCATGGTTCTGTTAGTCTGAGGGAGATTCACCCCCATGGTTCTGTAAGTCTGATGGAGATTCACCTCCATGGTTCTGTTAGTCTGACTGATGGAGATTCACCTCCATGGTTCTGTTAGACTGAGGGAGATTCACCTCCATGGTTCTGTTAGTCTGAGGGAGATTCACCTCCATGGTTCTGTTAGTCTGAGGGAGATTCACCTCCATGGTTCTGTTAGACTGAGGGAGATTCACCTCCATGGTTCTGTTAGTCTGAGGGAGATTCACCTCCATGGTTCTGTTAGTCTGAGGGAGATTCACCTCCATGGTTCTGTTAGACTGAGGGAGGTTCACCTCCATGGTTCTGTTAGACTGACTGATGGAGCTAAATGACTAGAAGGTTTCATCCCGAATGACACCATTTTCCCTATGTAGGGTCACTACTTTTAACCAGAGCCCATAGAGCCCTGGTCATTTTCCCTATGTAAGGTCACTACTTTTAACCAGAGCCCATAGAGCCCTGGTCATTTTCCCTATGTAGGGTCACTACTTTTAACCAGAGCCCTGGTCATTTTCCCTATGTAGGGTCACTACTTTTAACCAGAGCCCATAGAGCCCTGGTCATTTTCCCTATGTAGGATCACTACTTTTAACCAGAGCCCATAGAGCCCTGGTCATTTTCCCTATGTAGGGTCACTACTTTTAACCAGAGCCCATAGAGCCCTGGTCATTTTCCCTATGTAAGGTCACTACTTTTAACCAGAGCCCATAGAGCCCTGGTCATTTTCCCTATGTAGGGTCACTACTTTTAACCAGAGCCCATAGAGCCCTGGTCATTTTCCCTATGTAAGGTCACTACTTTTAACCAGAGCCCATAGAGCCCTGGTCATTTTCCCTATGTAGGGTCACTACTTTTAACCAGAGCCCATAGAGCCCTGGTCATTTTCCCTATGTAGGGTCACTACTTTTAACCAGAGCCCATAGAGCCCTGGTCATTTTCCCTATGTAGGGTCACTACTTTTAACCAGAGCCCATAGAGCCCTGGTCATTTTCCCTATGTAGGGTCACTACTTTTAACCAGAGCCCATGTCATTGCACTGTATCCACCTTATTTTCATACAGTTCCTACAGTTGATCATTATAGCTATTGGCGATTTGACACAAAAATAATATTTCATTCATTCATTCATATACTTGTTTACTTTTATGCTTTATAAATTGATTCCTGCAAGTATGCCACCAGCATGCTGCAGTAGGGAAGTGAAGAGGAAGTAGAATCCACCAGCGCACCGCAGTAGGGAAGTGAAGAGGAAGTAGAATCCACCAGCGCTCTGCAGTAGGGAAGTAAAGAGGAAGTAGAATCCACCAGCGCTCTGCAGTAGGGAAGTAAAGAGGAAGTAGAATCCACCAGCGCTCTGCAGTAGGGAAGTGAAGAGGAAGTAGAATCCACCAGCGCTCTGCAGTAGGGAAGTGAAGAGGAAGTAGAATCCACCAGCTTGCTACAGTAGGGAAGTGAAGAGGAAGTCGGATCCACCAGCTTGCTGCAGTAGGGAAGTGAAGAGGAAGTCGGATCCACCAGCTTGCTGCAGTAGGGAAGTAAAGAGGAAGTCGGATCCACCAGCGCTCTGCAGTAGGGAAGTGAAGAGGAAGTCGGATCCACCAGCTTGCTACAGTAGGGAAGTGAAGAGGAAGTCGGATCCACCAGCGCTCTGCAGTAGGGAAGTGAAGAGGAAGTCGGATCCACCAGCTTGCTGCAGTAGGGAAGTGAAGAGGAAGTCGGATCCACCAGCTTGCTGCAGTAGGGAAGTGAAGAGGAAGTCGGATCCACCAGCTCGCTACAGTAGGGAAGTGAAGAGGAAGTCGGATCCACCAGCGCACCGCAGTAGGGAAGTAAAGAGGAAGTAGAATCCACCAGCTTGCTACAGTAGGGAAGTGAAGAGGAAGTCGGATCCACCAGCGCTCTGCAGTAGGGAAGTAAAGAGGAAGTCGGATCCACCAGCGCTCTGCAGTAGGGAAGTAAAGAGGAAGTCGGATCCACCAGCTTGCTGCAGTAGGGAAGTGAAGAGGAAGTCGGATCCACCAGCTTGCTGCAGTAGGGAAGTGAAGAGGAAGTCGGATCCACCAGCTTGCTGCAGTAGGGAAGTGAAGAGGAAGTCGGATCCACCAGCTCTCTATCTCCCCTCGTGTTCATTACAACCTTATTCATTATCTCTAGAACCATACCAGTGATTACACACACGACATGTGTATGTGGACACCGGCTGTCGAACATCTCATTACAAAATCATGGGCATTAATGGAGTTGGTCCCCAGTTGCTGTCCACTCTTCTGGGAAGTCTTTGCACTTGATGTTGGAACATTGCTGCTGGGACTTGCTTCCATTCAGCCACAAGAGCATTAGTGAGGTTGGGCACTGATGTTGGGCGATTAGGCCTGGCTCACAGTCGGCGTTCCAATTCATCCCAAAGGTGTTCGATGGGGTTGAGGTCAGGGCTCTTTGCAGGCCAGTCAAGTTCTTCCACACCGATCTCAACAAACCATTTCTGTCCCTCGCTTTGTGCACGGGGGGCATTGTCATGCTGAAACAGGAAAGGGCCTTTCCCAAACTGTTGCCACAAATTTGGAAGCACAGAATCATCTAGAATGTCATTTTATGCTGTAGCGTTAAGATTTCCCTTCACTGGAACTAAGGGGCCTAGCCCGAACCATGAAAAACAGCCCCAGACCATTATTTCTCCTCCACCAAACTTTACAGTTGGCACTAAGCATTGGGGCCGGTAGCGTTCTCCTGGCATCCGCCAAACCCAAATTAGTCTGACTGCCAGATGGTGAAGCGTGATTCATCACTCTAGAGAACGTATTTCCAGTGCGTTTCCACGGAGTCCAGTGGCGGTGCGCTTTACACCACTCCAGCTGACGCTTGGCATTGCGCATGGTGACCTTAGGCTTGCGTGCGGCTGCTCGGCCACGGAAACCCATTTCATGAAGCTCCCGACTAACAGTTTTTGTGCTGACGTTGCTTCCAGAGGCAGTTTAGAACTCGTTAGTGTTGCAATCGAGGACTGATGATTTTTACCCGCTACTCGCTGCAGCGGTCCTGTGCTGTGAGCTTGTGTGGCCTACCACTTTGCGGCTGAGCCGTTGTTGCTCCTTGACGTTACCACTTCACAATAACAACACTTACACTTGACTGGGGCAGCTCTAGCAGGGCAGAAATTTGACGAACTGACTTTTTGGAAAGGTAGCATCCTATGACGATGCCAATTTGAAAGTCACTGAGCTCTTCAAGTAAGCCCATTTTACTGCCAATGTTTGTCTATGGAGATTGCATGGCTGTGTGCTCGTTTTTATACACCTGTCAGCAGCAACGGGTGGGCCTGAAAGAGTCGAATCCACTAATTTGAAGTGATGTCTTCATACTTTTGTAAATATAGTGTGTGTGAAAATGTTGATTTCCGATGATGAACTAAACTGGATAAATAACATATTTTATTTTCACAGCATTACAGACATGTCTTCTGTTTTGTTGTGCTGTCAAAAAGCCAATAAGACAAGATGGTTATATTTGTAACACCAGTGAATTACAGCGTGTCACCATCAAGCAACAGTATGCTGACTTTTCTGTTCTGTTTCTTTGAGAACAACACTCATTGCATCCAAAATGGCATCCTATTCCCTACTTTGTGCCCTACCTGTAGTGGGCATTGGTCAAAAGTAGTGCACTATATAGGGAGTAAGGTACTATTTGGGATGTAACCCTCTGCTTGACTATACTAATAAGAATATTGTTAAAATTATCTAAATTATCACTTTAAGTTGATTTAAATCTAAAACAGGTTCTGATTTAAAGGAGTCTGATTATATTGAATTTTACAATAAACAATTAGATGAATTTGTGTTTTTTTAACACTATCCAAAAACCCAATATATACTGTATCTGTTTCCTGTAGCTATTGTCAATAAAGGAGGGCAGATGGGAGGGAAGGGGAGAGAGGGGTAGGGGAAGAGGAGGGGAGGGGAGGGAGGGAAGGGGAGAGAAGGGGAGAGGAGGAAGGAGAGCAGAGAGGGAGGGAGGGAGGGATAGGAGGAAGGAGGCCAGAGAGGGAGGGAGGGAGGGATAGGAGGAAGGAGAGCCAAGAGGGAGGGAGGGATAGGAGGAAGGAGAGCAGAGAGGGAGGGATAGGAGGAAGGAGAGCAGAGAGGGAGGGATAGGAGGAAGGAGAGCAGAGAGGGAGGGATAGGAGGAAGGAGAGCAGAGAGGGAGGGATAGGAGGGATAGGAGGAAGGAGAGCAGAGAGGGAGGGATAGGAGGGAGGAGAGCAGAGAGGGAGGGATAGGAGGGAGGAGAGCAGAGAGGGAGGGATAGGAGGGAGGAGGGCAGAGAGGGAGGGATAGGAGGAAGGAGAGCAGAGAGGGAGGGATAGGAGGGAGGAGAGCAGAGAGGGAGGGATAGGAGGAAGGGCAGAGAGGGAGGGATAGGAGGAAGGAGAGCAGAGAGGGAGGGATAGGAGGGAGGAGAGCAGAGAGGGAGGGATAGGAGGAAGGAGAGCAGAGAGGGAGGGATAGGAGGGAGGAGAGCAGAGAGGGAGGGATAGGAGGAAGGAGAGCAGAGAGGGAGGGATAGGAGGGAGGAGGGCAGAGAGGGAGGGATAGGAGGAAGGAGAGCAGAGAGGGAGGGAGGGAGGGATAGGAGGAAGGAGAGCAGAGAGGGAGGGATAGGAGGGAGGAGGGCAGAGAGGGAGGGATAGGAGGGAGGGCAGAGAGGTAGGGATAGGAGGGAGGAGAGCAGAGAGGGAGGGATAGGAGGAAGGAGAGCAGAGAGGGAGGGATAGGAGGAAGGAGAGCAGAGAGGGAGGGATAGGAGGGAGGAGAGCAGAGAGGGAGGGATAGGAGGAAGGAGAGCAGAGAGGGAGGGATAGGAGGAAGGAGAGCAGAGAGGGAGGGATAGGAGGGAGGAGAGCAGAGAGGGAGGGATAGGAGGGAGGAGAGCAGAGAGGGAGGGATAGGAGGGAGGAGAGCAGAGAGGGAGGGAGGGAGGGATAGGAGGAAGGAGTGCAGAGAGGGAGGGATAGGAGGAAGGAGAGCAGAGAGGGAGGGAGGGATAGGAGGAAGGAGGGCAGAGAGGGAGGGAGGGAGGGATAGGAGGAAGGAGAGCAGAGAGGGAGGGATAGGAGGAAGGAGAGCAGAGAGGGAGGGATAGGAGGGAGGAGGGCAGAGAGGGAGGGAGGGAGGGATAGGAGGAAGGAGTGCAGAGAGGGAGGGATAGGAGGAAGGAGAGCAGAGAGGGAGGGAGGGATAGGAGGAAGGAGAGCAGAGAGGGAGGGAGGGAGGGATAGGAGGAAGGAGAGCAGAGAGGGAGGGAGGGAGGGATAGGAGGAAGGAGAGCAGAGAGGGAGGGATAGGAGGAAGGAGTGCAGAGAGGGAGGGATAGGAGGAAGGAGAGCAGAGAGGGAGGGAGGGAGGGATAGGAGGAAGGAGGGCAGTGGGTGGAGGAGGAGAGGGGAGGGAGGGAAGGGGAGAGAGGGTGAGAGGAGGAGAGGGGAGAGGTTCTTTAGAGCAGATGAGGCTTTATGTATCTTATAATTGTTTCCCTGTCTTCACTTCTATACGGTCATATAAATACAGGCAATTATTATCATCCAGTCTCCACCACTGTTCAGAGGAGATAATGAGTGGTGGGTTGTGTCCCAAATGGCACCCTATTCCCTATATAGTGGTACTACTGTAGACCAGGGCCCTATTCCCTATATAGTGGTACTACTGTAGACCAGGGCCCTATTCCATATATAGTGGTACTACTGTAGACCAGGGCCATATTCCATATATAGTGGTACTACTGTAGACCAGGGCCCTATTCCATATATAGTGGTACTACTGTAGACCAGGGCCCTATTCCCTATACAGTGGTACTACTGTAGACCAGGGCCCTATTCCATATATAGTGGTACTACTATAGACCAGGGCCCTATTCCATATATAGTGGTACTACTATAGACCAGGGCCCTATTCCCTATATAGTGGTACTACTATTGACCAGGGCCCTATTCCCTATATAGTGGTACTACTGTAGACCAGGGCCCTATTCCATATATAGTGGTACTACTGTAGACCAGGGCCCTATTCCCTATATAGTGGTACTACTATAGACCAGGGCCCTATTCCATATATATTGGTACTACTGTAGACCAGGGCCCTATTCCCTACATAGTGGTACTACTATAGACCAGGGCCCTATTCCCTACATAGTGGTACTACTATAGACCAGGGCCCTATTCCCTATATAGTGGTACTACTGTAGACCAGGGCCCTATTCCCTACATAGTGGTACTACTATAGACCAGGGCCCTATTCCCTATATAGTGGTACTACTGTAGACCAGGGCCCTATTCCATATATAGTGGTACTACTGTAGACCAGAGCCCTATTCCATATATAGTGGTACTACTGTAGACCAGGGCCCTATTCCCTACATAGTGGTACTACTGTAGACCAGGGCCCTATTCCATATATATTGGTATTACTGTAGACCAGGGCCCTATTCCATATACAGTGGTACTACTGTAGACCAGGGCCCTATACCCTATATAGTGGTACTACTGTAGACCAGGGCCCTATTCCCTATATAGTGGTACTACTATTGACCAGGGCCCTATTCCATATATAGTGGTACTACTGTAGACCAGGGCCCTATTCCCTATATAGTGGTACTACTATAGACCAGGGCCCTATACCCTATATAGTGGTACTACTATAGACCAGGGCCCTATTCCATATATAGTGGTACTACTGTAGACCAGGGCCCTATTCCCTATATAGTGGTACTACTATAGACCAGGGCCCTATTCCCTATATAGTGGTACTACTGTAGACCAGGGCCCTATTCCCTATATAGTGGTACTACTATAGACCAGGGCCCTATTCCCTATATAGTGGTACTACTATAGACCAGGGCCCTATTCCCTATATAGTGGTACTACTGTAGACCAGGGCTTCTCTCCTGTCCTCACCTCTACTCTCCTCTTCTCTCCTGTCCTCACCTCTACTCTCCTCTTCTCTCCTCTACTCTCCTCTACCCAGACTTCTGAAGGAATCACAACCTCAGGCCTGTTCGCTGAAGAGTGTCTGAGAACTTGTCTGAGAACTCACTCAGCCATAGCAGAGAGAGAGGAAGAGAGAGAGAAAAAGGGAGAGAGAGAGAAAGAGACAGAGACAGAAAGAGAGAGATAGAAAGAGAGAGAGAAAAAGGGAGAGAGAGAGAAAGAGACAGAGACAGAGACAGAGAGACAGAGAGAGAGAGATTGAGATAGATAGAGAGAGAGAGAGAGAGAGAGAGAGAGAGAGAGAGAGAGACAGACAGAGACAGAGACAGACAGAGACAGACAGAGACAGACAGAGACAGACAGAGACAGAGAGAGACAGAGAGAGACAGAGAGAGACAGAGAGAGACAGAGACAGAGACAGAGACAGAGAGACAGCAACACTATTTGAGAAATATTTGCCACGTTGGAAATAATCAATCAAAAAACAGAGAACTTGAATGCTACCTGGCAGAATACCTGACCACTATGACCCAAAATTAAGGACATCTTTGACTATGTACAGACTCAGTGAGCATAGCCTTGCTAATGAGAGAGGCCGCTGTAGGCAGACCTGGCTCTCAAGAGAAGACAGGCTATGTGCAACACTGTCCACAAAATGAGCTGGAAGCTGAGCTGCACTTCCTAACCTCCTGCCAAATGTAGGACCATATTAGAGACACATATTTCCCTCAGATTAAACACAGACCCACAAAGAATACTAACAGAATCCCCCCCCCCCCCTCCTGTCATTCCTACATTCTACTATTTGCACATTGTCACAATACAAGACATTGCTTAAGTAACATTTTCAATGTTATACTTCTTTTTTGTTTTACCGCAAATAGTATATTGTAATAGTTGCTATTCTCTTGAAACTTCTTGTCAGTGGAATGTTTACTGTTAATGTTTACTGTTCATTTGTTTTGTTTTTCACTTGCCTAAGCAATGTAAACACGTTTCCCATGCCATTAAAGCTGTGTGAGAGAGGAGAGAGGAGAGAGGAGAGAGGAGAGAGAGAGGAGGAGAGAGGAGAGAGAGAGAGAGAGAGAGAGAGAGAGAGAGAGAGAGAGAGAGAGAGAGAGAGAGAGAGAGGAGAGAGGAGAGGGGAGAGAGGAGAGGAGAGAGGGATAGAGCCATGCAGATCAGCCCTCCCCAGCTCTGGCACCCTGGCACATCGTTTTATTCCATGATCTCCTCTGATACAGCTGACTGGCAGGGGACCGGCAGATGTGTCAGGTTCATTCAGACTGTCTGACAGTCTGGTCAGAAGACATTTGCATCCCTGAGGTCCATAACAGTCCAGGGTAATAACTATCTGTAGCAGGCTACAGAGATCAGAACATGTGTCCCAAATGGCCTCATATTCTCTATATAGTGCACTAAAGACCAGGTTCCATAGGGGTCAAAAGTAGTGCACTATATAGGGATTAGGGTACTATTTGGGCCATAACAGGGACAGTGCGGGCATCTCTCTCTGACCATTAGTTGGTGATTTATTCGGTTAGGCCCAAGCCTACATCCTTATGGGCCATTTCATGATCTATAACAGTTATAGCAGTGTGATGGAATTGTAATATTGTGCTGTTCTGATAACTAATTTCTGTGTTCTATTCATGTGTGGTAATCTTGTTGTTAATTCCACCACAGTGTCCGATTACAAATAGGCTTTTCAGCGAAAGCACTACAAACGATTATGTTAGGTCACCACAAAACCTAGCGACTAGATTCACTAGTGGCAAAAACATCAAGTGACTTTGTATAGCCACATCGTTTCAACAGAAATATTCATAAATATTGATGATAATACAAGTTATACACATGGAATTATAGATATACCTCTCCTTAATGCAACCGCTGTGTCAGATTACAAAAAAACTTTACGGAAAAAGAAACCCTCGCTATAATCTGAGACGGCGCTCAAAAGCAAAACCCCACAGCCGCAAAGATGGCGTCAACATAAACAAGAAAATATATAATAAGTATTCCCTTACCTTTGATGAGCTACATCAGAAAGCACACCAGGAATCCCAGGTCCACAATAAATGTTTGTTTTGTTCGAAAAAATCTGTTATTTATGTCCAAATACCTTCTTTTGTTAGCGCGTCTAGTTTACATATCCAAACGCTAATTCTGGTCAGCGTTATATCGGACAAAAACTTCAAAAAGTGATATTAACGGTCGAAGAAACATTTCAAACTAAGTACAGAATCAATCATTAGGATGTTTTTAAACATATAGCTTCAATAAAGTTCCAACCGGAGTATTCGTTCTTGTCTTCGTGAGCCATGGAACGCAAGTGAATACCATGAGGAAAAAGCATGATCAGAAAATGGCTGCTTGATGGACACCTGACTGATTCTGCTATCATTCTCTCCCACAACATCATAGAAGTCTCATTATAATTTCTATTGGTTGACATCTAGTGGAACCCCTAGGCAGTGCACAATCATTCATATCTCAAGGGGATTTCATTAGGGACTCTGGTGAATACATACAAGCTCAGATTTCTGACTTCCTGTTTTGATTTCAACTCAGGATTTTGCCTGCCAATATGAGTTCTGTTAATCTCACAGACGTAATTCAAACAGTTTTAGAAACTTTAGAGTGTTTTCTATCCAATACTAATAATAATATGCATATATTAGCAACTATGATTGATGAGCAGGCCGTTTGATATGGGCACATTTCATCCAAGCTACTCAATACTGCCCCTTCAGCCATAAGTTAATGCTGCACGTATTGCCAGTAAACATTGATTTAATTATGTCATATGTTTTACCCCCTACACCACTTTCAATAACAAGAACAGTCCTGTATGCCAAATAATCAAATGCTTTTTGGAAGTCGATAAAGCAAGCGTATATTTTGCTATTATTTTGGTGGACATGTTTATCTATCAGGGTGTAAATATGATCAGACGTGTGATGTTTTGGTATAAATCCAATTTGGCTTTTACTCAAGACATTGTGCTTATTAAGGAAGTTTAGAACTCTTACATTTATAATACTACAGAAAACCTTCCCCAGGTTACTGTTCACACAAATGCCTCTGTAATTGTTAGGTTCAAATTTGTCTCCGTTCATAAAGATTGGAGTTATGAGTCCTTGATTCCAGATGTCAGGGAAATAACCTACACTCAGGATCAAATTAAACAGTTTTAAAATAGCCAATTGAAATTTTGCACTAGTGAGTTTGAGCATCTCATTTAGGATGCCATCAGGTCCGCATGCTTTTTTAAATTTGAGGGCCTGAAGTTTCTTATAGAGCTCCTGGTCAGTAATTGGGGAGTTCAATGGATTTTGATTGTCCTTTATAGCTTTTTCTAATCCATTCAACTTCAAATGAATTTGGCGTTGTTCTGCGTTTGTGTCAATTTGAACGGTGATGTAGAGTGTTCTAAAATGGATTGTCCAAATGTCACCATTTTGTATCGCTAATTCCTATTGTTTCAATTTTTTTTTTTTTTCTTCCAATTTTGCCAGAAATTGTTTGTGTTTATGGACTCCTCAATTAGTGTCAGCTGCTTGCTGTTGTACTGGTCTCTCTCTCTCTCTCTCTCTCTCTCTCTCTCTCTCTCTCTCTCTCTCTCTCTCTCTCTCTTCTCTCTCTCTTCTCTCTCTCTCTCTCTAGCTCTCTTCCTCTCTAGCTCTCTCTCTCTCTAGCTCTCTCTCTCTCTCTCTCTAGCTCTCTCTCTCTCTCTAGCTCTCTCTCTCTCTCTAGCTCTCTCTCTCTCTCTAGCTCTCTTTCTCTCTAGCTCTCTCTCTCTCTCTAGCTCTCTCTCTCTCTCTCTCTCTCTCTAGCTCTCTCTCTCTAGTTCTCTCTCTCTAGTTCTCTCTCTCACTCTAGTTCTCTCTCTCTCTAGCTCTCTCTCTCTCTCTCTAGCTCTCTCTCTCTCTAGCTCTCTAGCTAACTCTCTTTCTCTCTCTCCATTGGGGCTGAGTTTCACTCCTCTCCTTTTCTACAGGGTCAACCACAGGGAGATAATCGGCTACCAATTTACTTGACTGATGGCCCAATTATGACTGTTTACGTCATGGTTAATATGTCATTCTTTGATAAGCAGAAGCACCCCTTTAATTAATCCCCATTGAAGAGAGAGCTGTGATGATGATAATAACGAAGAGGGACACTCATGGATATCTCCAGGTTTACAGAGAGACATTGACAACCCTGAAACACAAATGAAGTCATTGAGAGAGCGAGAGCGAGAGCGAGAGCGAGAGAGAGATAGAGAGCGAGAGAGAGAGAGAGAGAGACAGAGAGGGAGAGAGATAGAAATAGATAGCAGAGAGAGAGAGAGACAGAGAGGGAGAGAGAGAGAGAGACAGAGAGGGAGAGAGATAGAGAGATAGAGAGAGAGAGAGAGAGAGAGAGAGAGAGAGAGAGAGAGAGAGAGAGAGAGAGAGAGAGAGAGAGCAGGGAGAGAGATAGAGAGCAGGGAGAGAGGGAGAGAGATAGAGAGCAGGGAGAGAGAGAGAGACAGAGAGAGCGACAGAGAGACCGAGCGAGAGCGAGAGAGCACCCACACATTGACTCTGTACCGGTACCCCCCTGTATATAGTCTCCACATTGACTCTGTACCGGTACCCCCCTGTATATAGTCTCCACATTGACTCTGTACCGGTACCACCCTGTATATAGTCTCCACATTGAGTCTGTACCGGTACCCCCTGTATATAGCCTCCACATTGACTCTGTACCGGTACCCCCTGTATATAGTCTCCACATTGACTCTGTACCAGTACCCCCCCTGTATATAGCCTCCACATTGTCTCTGTACCGGTACAACCCTGTATATAGCCTCCACATTGACTCTGTACCGGTACCCCCCTGTATATAGCCTCCACCTTGACTCTGTACCGTAACACCCTGTATATAGCCTCCACATTGACTCTGTACCGGTACCCCCTGTATATAGCCTCCACATTGAGTCTGTACCGGTACCCCCTGTATATAGCCTCCACATTGACTCTGTACCGGTACCCCCTGTATATAGTCTCCACATTGACTCTGTACCAGTACCCCCTGTATATAGCCTCCACATTGTCTCTGTACCGGTACACCCTGTATATAGCCTCCACATTGACTCTGTACCGGTACCCCCCTGTATATAGCCTCCACCTTGACTCTGTACCGTAACACCCTGTATATAGCCTCCACATTGACTCTGTACCGGTACCCCCTGTATATAGTCTCCACATTGACTCTGTACCGGTACCCCCTGTATATAGTCTCCACATTGACTCTGTATCGGTACCCCCCTGTATATAGTCTCGCTATTGTTATTTTACTGCTGCTCTTTAATTACTTGTTACTTTTATCTCTTATTCTTATCCGTATTATTTTTTAAACTGCATTGTTGGTTAGGGGCTCATAAGTAAGCATTTCACTGTAAGGTCTACTACATCTGCTGTATTCGGGCACATGTGACTAATAACTTTTGATTTGATTTGATTGACTGGTAGACACCTGTCATGTCTTCCAGGTGATCATTCTCTTTCTGTACAGACTGAGCAACAGTGTTGAGGAACAACCTGGTTGGGTTTCGCCTCCTATAAAAGAGACCTGAACCATTCCCACCTTGAGAGTCAGAAACAGATGTGGTTGATGTGAGATGTGAGGGCTGTCAATAGGAGATGTGGTTGATATGTGAGATGTGAGGGCTGTCAGTAGGAGATGTGGTTGATATGTGAGATGTGAGGGCTGTCAGTAGGAGATGTGGTTGATGTGAGATGTGAGGCCTGTCAATAGGAGATGTGGTTGATGTAGGATGTGAGGGCTGTCAATAGGAGATGTGGTTGATGTAGGATGTGAGGGCTGTCAGTAGGAGATGTGGTTGATGTAGGATGTGAGGGCTGTCAGTAGGAGATGTGGTTGATGTAGGATGTGAGGGCTGTCAGTAGGAGATGTGGTTGATGTAGGATGTGAGGGCTGTCAGTAGGAGATGTGGTTGATGTAGGATGTGAGGGCTGTCAATAGGAGATGTGGTTGATGTAGGATGTGAGCGCTGTCAATAGGAGATGTGGTTGATGTAGGATGTGAGGGCTGTCAATAGGAGATGTGGTTGATGTGAGATGTGAGGGCTGTCAGTAGAACAGAGAATTTTTCTGCTGCCACGTCTAGTAACAAGGCTGTTATGTTGTAGGTATAATTATGGCTTCCTCCACTGTCCCCTGTCAGTATCACGGCTCCAACTAGTGATCCTCTGGTTCGCAAAAACACGTGACAACATACTAGACAGTTGTGCCACCAAATGTTTTTGTTGTTGCAATTCAGCGATGCAATTAGAGACATCTCAAGCTGTGGATTGAGGTCACAGTATATGATCTCATCTCTGTTACACAGGTCAGGTAACAGCACGGCATTGGTTTTGCAGTGTTGAAGATCCTGAACATATTGTCAGTGACGAAATCTGATTCCCAAGTAAGGTCCAACACAAGTAATCATGGGTAAGGTTTTCCTCAAAAGGAATGAGTTACAGCAAGTCTTGAATGATAGCTATAACAGTTTTGTTAACGATGTGTGTGTGTGTGTGTGTGTGTGTGTGTGTGTGTGTGTGTGTGTGTGTGTGTGTGTGTGTGTGTGTGTGTGTGTGTGTTGTGTGTGTGTGTGTGTGGTGTGTGTGTGTGTGTGTTGGTCAGTGTGGCTCTTGTGGGGGTGGGTGTGGCTCTTGTGGGGGTGGGCTTCACTACAGGCCAGAGAGAGGAGGAATACGATGGAACTGTTGGATAATATTACAAAGCGAAACCCAATTAACAGAAATGTGATAAGGGAATATATGAAATGCCAAAGATGGATTGTTTCATTAGCAGTTAAAAAAGATGGTTTAACCTTGTGCTTCTGCTCTATCTCTCTCTCTCTCTCTCTCTCTCTCTCTCTCCCCCTCTCTCCCTGTCTCTCCACCTCTCACTCCCTCTCCTTTTCTCTTGCCCTGTTCCTTCCCTAGTCTCCCTCTTTTACTCTCACTCTCTCTCACTCTCTCTCTTTCACAA
The DNA here is from genome assembly GCF_029448725.1 of Salvelinus fontinalis. Classification (NCBI taxonomy): domain Eukaryota; kingdom Metazoa; phylum Chordata; class Actinopteri; order Salmoniformes; family Salmonidae; genus Salvelinus; species Salvelinus fontinalis. The sequence continues at coordinate 46,752,538 of NC_074688.1, read as the reverse complement.
TCTACCAGATCAATGTAACAGTACAATATCCTGAGTTAACAGAGACAGAGAGAGAGAGAGAGAGAGAGAGAGAGAACAAGAGAGAGAGTGCGAGAGAGAGAGAGACAGAGAGAGAGAGAGAGAGAGCGCCGAGAGAGGGAGAGAGAGTGACAGAGTGAGAGAGAGAGAAAGAGAGAGAGACAGAGAGAGAGAGAGAGAGAGAGAGAGAGAGAGAGAGAGAGAGAGAGAGAGAGAGAGAGAGAGAGAGAGGTCATACAGAGTACTAACATAATAGGACGTTTCATCAGTGGATTAAAGCCACTTCTATAAATACTTAAATTCATTAGCGGCAAGGATTTAATTCACAATGTTGGTACAGTAATGTAGCTCTGACCAATCACAATGTTGGTACAGTAATGTAGCTCTGACCAATCACAATGTTGGTACATTAATCTTGGAAATAGGGGGCGCCCTTTTCACTTCTGGATAAAATTGTGTCCAATTTAAACGGCCTCGTACTCTGTCCTAGATCCTATGATATGCATATTATTATTACTATTGGATAGAAAACACTCTGAAGTTTCTAAAACTGTTTGAATTTTATCTGTGAGTAAAACAGAACTCATTTGGCAGGCAAACTTCCAAACAGGAAGTGAAAATTCTGAAATGGGTCCCTGTGAAAGGCATTGCCTATTCAATTGTCTTGTATTTATGGATCTGTATGCACTTCATACGCCTTCCACTAGATGTCAACAGGCAGTAGAACGTGGAATGAAGTGTCTAGCCTTCTCTGGGACCGGATGAGAGTCGTTGGAGTGACAGGTCAGCCATATTGGCAGTACCTGGCTACGCACTAGGGTTTGTCACATCGTTGTCTGCAATGCGTTTGGTAGACATGAAGAAATGCTCCGTCTGGGACGTTATTGGAGATATTTGTGAAAAACATCCTAAAGATGAATTCTCAACTGAGTTTGACCAGTTTATTTGACTTTTATTATGACTTTTTGAATTTTTCGTTCATGCGTAAAATCTTCATGGACACGTGAGCTCCACCATGCTAGCCAAAGTTGCTAATTCATCAGAAGAAATGGACATTCTAAAACAAAACAACGATTTATTGTGGAACTAGGATTCCTGGCACTGCATTCTGATGAAAGTTCAAAGGTAAGGGAATATTTATGATGTTATTTCGTATTTTTGTGGACTCTTTGGACTCCAACATGGCGGAGAATGGCTGAGTGCTGTCTCAGATTATTGCATGCTGTGCTTTGTACTAAAGTAATTTTTTTAAATCTAACACAGCGGTTGCATTAAGAACCAGTGTATCTTTCATTATATATGCAACATGTATTTTTCAGCAAAGTTTATGATGAGTTTTTCTGTTAGATTACGTGGCTGTCTAAAATTTCTCCGGACATTTTGGTGCCATTTGTGACCATGGC